>NC_050573.1:253084089-253384775 GCF_011100635.1 Trichosurus vulpecula
ACATTTTGGAATATACCACCAGACAAACACTGTAAAGCTGAGCTGGATTGTTGTCTGAAATGACTTGCAGCTGTTGTAGAGTGTATGTTCTGCAGACCCTGTCATCAAGAGTCCTCTGCCTGGTTATTAAGGCTAGCATTTATATTAGAAGTTGCTCCTTTCATTTCTATGACATGTAGTGGTATGGTCTTGTTGGGAAGGATCTTGTCTTGTGATATTAAAAATGTCAAAAGGCTATTTTTAGACTTTCATCATGAACGTCTTGTTAAGAGAGATGGTGCCACTCTATAATTTGACCAACAGTGCTCTCACAAAGATATTGACCCAGAGTTTGAAATTTAATGACAGATAGGATTGGTGAGAAGTATATATTCAATAATATAAAAATTCATTGAACATCTGAGTCTCACACAAAGCAAGGATTGTAAAGTACTTTAATGTTGTCTGTCTTTAGATATTGAAGTCTGAGACCAATATTCTGTTTCTTTCTTCCACTAACTTGTTGTGTGACCTTGGCCAAGTCATTTATGCTCTCTGAGTCTTATATACTCCTAGAATACTCCTCATGAATTTCTTTATAAAATTAAATATCTGCTCTATATGATATTCAAGTTTCTTTAAGGCAGGGATATGTAAGTAAATGTTTAACAATTAGCCATTTTGGGGGGAAAGGAGGGATTTCAAAAATGTACTACTTAAGTTTAAATGTGGTGAGACCACACATGTAGCAAGGGCTACCCCTCACATACAATATTGGGGTATGTCATATATGTGATTCAAAAGGAGGCAGAACAAACATCTCTAGCCACCCCCCACACCTTTCTTCAAGGAAGACTTTAATTTTTGCTAGAAAGGGAAACAGGAGATTGAGGCCAGAGGTCACTCAGCTCTCCTCAGAGAGAAAGGATACTAGGCTAGGATTATATCTATCTGCTCTTTTGAATAGTCTAAGGGATGTGAGTTTTTGGTTCAAGTTAACTTCTGCTTGCTGATTCAATATTAGTGGAGGAGGAGGATCCCAACTTTTAAATCCAAGGATGAATTCCTTCCCACCAAATACTGGTATTCACAATGAGCACATGTACAGAATGGCAAAGAAGCTCACTTTTCCACAGAAATCAGAGGAGATGTACATAGGAAAATATTTGCCAGATAATAAAGAGTGAAAGAGCCTTTGGTAATGAGATAACTCAGCTCAACCAAGAGAGAGTCATGCATCTCACTCAAAGGGAAGTTCCCTGAGATCTTTGGTATAGTAATCTAGGTATAAGGACATGATAGACTTCCCCGCTTCTCTAATATCTTCTCTGAGTCTTTTTCTTCAGCAACCTGAAGTGGGATTGGCCTTTTCTCTCTTCTCTATGAGGCTAGAAGTGCCCAAAGTCCAAAGACATTCAGTGACTCAAAGAAATCTTGAAGAAAACTATCTGAAGAAGCACTGAAAAGCTCTTCTCTCTCATGCTCTCATGAATTCTACCCCCTTCCTCACAAATAGGGCAGCTAAATGATGCAGGGCCTGGAGTCATGAAGACCTGAGTTCAAATCCAGCCTCAAACACTTACTAGCTGTGTGACACTGGGCAAGTCAGTCATTGTTTGCCTCAATTTCCTCATCTATAAAATGAGCTGGAGAAGGAAATGGCAGTATCTTCTAAAAAACAACAACAAAAAACAAAACTCCAAAACACACACACAAATAAGGTCCTGCAGAGTTGGACACAACTGAAATAGCTGAACAGCAAATACGTATTCCACTCAGAGGAAAAGCACTCAAGGTAAAGATAGCTCAAGTATCCTGTTTCACAGCATCTAATTTGTATTTAAGTGACATGGGGACTTTGAATATAGTAGCTAGGAAATATCATTTCCTGTCATTGTTGGCAGTTACGTGGTGCAATGGATAGATTTCTGGGCCTGAGGTCAGGAAGACTCATCTTCCTGACTTCAAATCTGGCATCAGACACTTACTAGCTGTGTGAACTTGTACAAGTCACAACCCTGTTTCTCTTTCTTCATCTGTAAAATGAGCTGGAGAAGGAAATGTTACCTTTGACATTTTTTTCTACCACTTCCTTTCTAAATCTAGATAATAAACAAAGCAACAAACCAACCCTTGGCTCATAGAAATTGCTGATCTCCATGTAAATATTTACAACAAATATTTAACAATCAGCTTTTGCCAGCATACCCCTGCTTTCACCTCTAAGTTTCAATGATCAGGAGCCCAAACTATTTCTTCTTCCAACCCTCTATCTTGTTTCCTTTAGTATAAACAAGCAGTCTTTGAGCAGATTAATAAAAGATCTCTCAATATGTCACAAATGAATATATCTAGCTGTTGCAGTTTCACTAAGGCACTTTGAGAAGCATGGTCCAGGGAAGGGGAGACTGTATAAGACCCAGCACTGAACAGGAAAATCCTGGCTAAGAATACATGGCCTAGTTTTCTAAGCACTGCTGTGAACCCTTCCTGAGCAGGGACTTCTCTACATTCATTGCAATTTAGTCTGCTTTTTTGATTTTTAAATACATTTTATTGATAGGTTTTTTTATATCACCTACAATGCTAACTATATCCCTCCCCAAACTGCTCCTAGAGAGAGGCATACTTTATACTAAATAATGAAAAAGAAAAGGGAAAAGTATTCAGTGTTCCACACTTATGCTCTTCAACTTTTGCAAATAGTAAAGAAGCAAATAAACAGATTCTCATATCTCTTCTTCTGAGCCAAGTTTGGTCACTATTACTTTGCAACATTTTCTTTTAATTGTTTTTTGTAGTGGTTGTTATTTTAATTCAGACTGATGCATTAATCATGTATATTGTTTTCCCAGTCCTATTTACATTACTTTGCAAAATGTCATATAAGCTTTTCCATGCTTCTCTGTATTCATCATTTTATATGACATTAATATTCCATTTTATTTATACACTATAATTTGTTTAGCCATTTCCTAATTGATGAGCAATATTTTCCCCAGTTCTTTGCTATCACAAAAATGCTACTACAAATATTTTGGTGACTATGAGGTCTTTCTTTTCTTGTCCTTTGGTTTGAGATAGATAAATTTTAATATATTAAAAAATGATTCCTCAATGTTCTTATTCTGTAAGACTTTTAACATATGTGAGCACTATACTTTGCCAAGGCCATTCCTTTATCTTTTAAATAATCATGTGGATTTTTTTAATGTTTCTGTTTTTAATATGATTCATTATGTGAACTATTTTCTCACTGTTGAACCACTATCGGATAACAGGGATAAATCTAATCTAATGATAGTGAAATTTTTTCCCAATATATTGCTATGGTTTTTAATTAAAATTTTGGATCAATATTCAATAATGATATTAGTCCAAGTTCTCTTTGTTTTGTTCTTCCCCAATTTAGGTGTCAGGATTTTATTTGCCTCATAAAAAGAGTTGGAGTGATTTCTTCTCAATTTTTGAGAATAATTTACGCAGTAGGAGAATTAATTATTCTTTTAAGTTTCAATACAATACACACACAAATTCATCTGAAACAGGATTATGTAGAGTTTTGGGTATTTCCTTTATAGCTACTACAATCTCTTTTTCTGTGATTGGATTATTTAAGATCTCTATTTGGGTTCTATTAATTTAGGTAATTTGCATAATTTACTTTCTTTAAAATTCTCAGGATTTTTTGGAAAATAATTTTATATTGTAGGTTCTGATTGTTATTTTTTAATTGCCTCTCAATTACAATTTCCCATGTTCATTTTATATTTAGTTAATTTGTTCCTCTCTTCTTTTTAATTAGGTTGGCTAAAAGCTTATCAATTTACTAGTCTTCTTTTGGTTTTGTTTATTAATTTTACAGGCTTTGGGGATTTCAACATATCTATTGCCTATTTAATTTGCATGATTTCCTCTTTTTTTAGATTTATTTGTTGGCTTGCTAATTTGTACAAGCATATTCAATTCATTAGTACTTATTTGTATTTTTTTTTCTATTTTTCAGGTATTATTTAGGGAAGTAATTTTTTCCCTTGAGGAGTCTTTTAGCTACAACCCAGAAATTTTGGTATATGGTCCCATCCTTATCAATGTGATTCAAATAACTTAGAATCATTTCTTTGATTTGTTCTTTAACCCACCCACTGTTAAAGATTTGGTTATTAAGTCTCCATTTAATGTCTTTGTCTTTTGCTTATGCTTCCTTTATTAGTTACTATGTGTATTTTGTTATGGTCTATAAAGGATATATTTAGTATCTTTGCTTTTTAATGTTTTTCCCAATGCCTCTCTGCTCTAATACATCATCTCTTTTTGTAAAGCTATCATATATTACCAAGGAATATTTAAATTACTTAATGGTGTGGTTCAAAAGGCACCACAATGCTTTTTTTTTTCTTTTGTCTTTTGTTGTCTTTTTTTTTTCTTTTTTCTTTTCTTTTTTTTGGCTTTCTTTTTTTTTATTTAATTTATTTAATATATTTAGTTTTCAGCATTTGATTTTCACAAGAGTTTGAATTACAAATTTTCTCCCCATTTCTACCCTCCCGCCCACTCCAAGATGGCATATATTCTGGTTGCCCCATTCCCCAGTCAGCCCTCCCATCTGTCACCCCACTCCCCTCCCATCCCCCTTTTCCTTCTTCTCTTGTAGGGCAAGATAAATTTCTATGCCCCATTGCCTGTGTGACTTATTTCCTAGTTGCATGCAAAAACTTTTTTGTTGTTGTTTTTGAACATCTGTTTTTAAAACTTTGAGTTCCAAATTCTCTCCCCTCTTCCCTCCCCACCCACCCTCCCTAGGAAGGCAAGCAATTCAACATAGGCCACATGCGTATCATTATATAAAACGTTTCCACAATACTCATGTTGGGAAAGATTAACTATGTTTTTCTCCTTCCTGACCTATCCCCCTTTATTGAATTTTCTCCCTTGACCCTGTCCCTTTTCAAAAGTGTTTGTTTTTGATTACCTCCTCCCCCTGTCTGCCCTCCCTTCTATCATCCCCCCTTTTTTATCTTCTTCCTCCTTCTTTCCTGTGGGGTAAGATACTCAATTGAGTGTGTATGGTATTCCCTCCTCAGGTCAAATCAGATGAGAGCAAGATTTACTCATTCCTCCTCACCTACCGCCTCTTCCCTTCCTAGAGAACTGATTTTTCTTGCCACTTATATGCGAGATAATTTACCCCATTCTATCTCTCCTTTTCTCCCTCTCTCAATATGTTCCTCTCTTATCCCTTAATTTGATTTTCTTTTTTTAGATATCATCCCTTCATATTCAACTCACCCTGTGCCCTTTGTGTGTGTATATGTACATATATATATACACACACACACATATATATATGTATACCTACATGTATACATACATAGATACAAACATATGTATATATATGTATACACTTATATATGCCTATTCCTTTCAGCTACTATGATATTGAGGTCTCATGAATCATACACATCATCTTTCCATGTAGGAATGTAAACAAAACAGTTCAACTTTAGTAAGTCCCTTATGATTTCTCTTTCTTGTTTACCTTTCGATGCTTCTCTTGATTCTTGTGTTTGAAAGTCAAATTTTCTATCCAGCTCTGGTCTTTTCACTGAGAAAGCTCGAAAGTCCTCTATTTTATTGAAAATCCATATTTTGCCTTGGAGCATGATACTCAGTTTTGCTGGGTAGGTGGTTCTAGGTTTTAATCCTAGCTCCATTGACCTCCGGAATATTGTATTCCAAGCCCTTCGATCTCTTAATGTAGAGGCTACCAGATCTTTGGTTATTCTGATTGGGTTTCCACAATACTCAAATTGTTTCTTTCTAGCTGCTTGCAGTATTTTCTCCTTGATCTGGGAGCTCTGGAATTTGGCGACAATATTCCTGGGAGATTTCTTTTTGGGATCTATTTGAGGAGGCGATCGATGGATTCTTTCAATTTCTATTTTGCCCTGTGGCTCTAGAATACCAGGGCAGTTCTCCTTGATAATTTCTTGAAAGATGATATCTAGGCTCTTTTTTGATCATGGCTTTCAGGTAGTCCAATACTTTGTAAATTATCTCTCCTGGATCTATTTTCCAGGTCAGTGGTTTTTCCAATGAGATATTTTACATTGTCTTCCATTTTTTCATTCCTTTGGTTCTGTTTTATAATATCTTGATTTCTCATCAAGTCACTAGCTTCCACTTGCTCCAATCTAATTTTTAAGGTAGTATTTTCTTCAGTGGTCTTTTGGACCTCCTTTTCCATTTGGCTAATTCTGCCTTTCAAGGCATTCTTCTCCTCATTGGCTTTTTGGAGCTCTTTTGCCATTTGAGTTAGTCTGTTTTTTAAGGTGTTGTTTTCTTCAGTGTATTTTTCAGTATTTTTCTGGGTCTCCTTCAGCAAGTCATTGACTTGTTTTTCATGGTTTTCTCGCATCCTTCTCATTTCTCTTCCCAATTTTTCCTCTACTTCTCTAACTTGCTTTTCCAACTCCTTTTTGAGCTCTTCCATGGCCTGGGACCAGTTCATGTTTTTCTTGGAGGCTTTTGGTGTAGGCTCTTGCACTTTATTGACTTCTTTAGGCTGTACGTTTTGGTCTTCTTTGTCAGCAAAGAAAGAATGCAAAGTCTGAGACTGAATCTCGGTGCGTTTTCGCTGCCTGGCCATATTCCCAGCCAACTACCTTGACCTTTGAGTTTTTCAGTGGGGTATGACTGCTTGTAGACTAGAGAGTTCTATGTTCCATGTTTGGGGGGGGGGGAGGTGCCAGCTCTGCCACACCAGCACTGATCCTTCCCCAAGACCCCCAACCTGAACTGGGCTTAGAACTTTAGCAGGCTGTGCTCTCCTGCTCTGATCCACCACTTAATTCCTCCCACCAGGTGGGCCTTTAGCCAGAAGTGACAACAGCCGTAACTGCCCCACCTCCGCTGCCCCTGGGGCTGGAAGCCGAACCCAACTCCTTCCACTCCCGCAGCTTTTCCCACTAACCTTCTCAGCAGTCTTTGGTGTTTGTGGGTTGAGAAGTCTTGTAACTGCCGCAGCTCACTGATTCAGGGCGCTAGGGCATGCTCTGCCCAGTTGCTGGTCTTGTTGGTCCACGCCGCTCAGGCTGGGCTCTGCTCCACTCCATTCCCAGCTCCCAGCTCCCAGCTCCCAGCTCCCAGCTCCCAGCTCTGTGTGGAATAGACCTCACCCAGAGACCATCCAGGCTGTCCTGGGCTGGAGCCCTGCTTCCCTCTGCTGTTTTGTGGGTTCTGCCGTTCTAGAATTGGTTCAGAGCCATTTTTTATAGGTTTTTGGAGGGACTTGGTATGGAGCTCAAGCTAGTCCCTGCTTACCAGCTGCCATCTTGGCTCCGCCCCCCTCCTTCTTCTAATTTCTATGTCAATTGCCTTAAGAAATTTTGTCCCATCATCTTTTTTTGTTGTTGTGGTCATGCTTCAGCCTAGGGAGTATCAATTTATGAGAGAAATAATGCCAGTAGAAACAATGCCCTATGTTAGAAATTATTCCCATTTTCTAACTGTGCCATCCCATTCTATCCACTGCCCTCCCCATTGTTATTCATCTTTCCATTAACCACGCCATCGCATCTCTGAGCCTGTGTTTCCCCCACTCTTTTTGGTGCTACTTCCCCTTATGAGCTTCTGTATCCATTCTCCTGAACAAGAATTTTGGCCTTGGAAGCACACAATTTCTCAGAGGAGGCATGCTCTCAAAAAACCAACTCATCCTAGATCAAATTCATAGGGAGTATCACATATCCCATTGAAGGACAGAAGCTCCCTAGGGGAGATTCATAGAGGGACACTGTCCTTCTTCATTGAGTTCCCCCACCTCTATTTTACCCCACAACTTCAATACTTCTCTCCTGCCACCTTTCCCATTCTCCGGCTGCATTTACTCTGCCTCCCTTCACCCCATATGTGTACCCATCTGTTCTGTAATTTTCTGTCGCAAAATACATTGATTTATTCATAGGGGAGATTCCGTGGTTAAGCCCACGGTGCTTTAGTTCAGCTGAACTACCTTCACTTCTCCTTTTTCTTTAAATTTCAATTATAGCTTTACCCCTTGATATTTTTTTTAAATCTCTCAATGATCCCCCTTTGCTGTGGGTTTTGTTTACTTCATAGGTCAGTCTTTTTCTTTCTTTCTCATCTTTAATTACCTCTAAACAGGATAATTTGCATGCAGCTAATTTCTCAACTCCACCCTAAACTTGCTTTTCCAATTACCCAAGCTCAGGCTGCAACACCAAAGCAGTTTCCTATTTCTGTTGAGGCTATCCTTCCAAATGCACAGGTTCAAAAGCTTGGATTTATACCCTCAAGGCTCTGTCCTATACCTTCTTCTATTTCCTCTGTATATCTTAATGAACACATCAGCTCTCCTGGGTTCAGTTATCACCTCTGTACAAATGACACCTGTCCCATATCACCCAAATGCCAATTTGACATTTTCAACTAGATATCACATGAATATCAAATTCAATATATCGACAACAGAATTAGCTTTCTCTTTATGCCTGTCTTTTAGCTAAACTTCCCTACTTTTATTGAGGCCATCATTTTCCATCCAAGCTCTCAGTTTGAAAAATTGGGAAACTCTTTTGACCCTTTGTAAAATCAGTTAAGTTGGGTGTCTTTGATTGAGCCTTACTAGGTGCTAAACCCCAGGCCCAAATTCCTATCTACTAGGTGCTAAGCCTATGTGGGTGTGAAGCCCTCAGGGTCCTAAGGGGAGTTGCTAAGACCAGAGCCAATAGGAGGAGCCTGAGTTCTCATCGCTCAGATGATGTATGATGATGGCCAAAGAGTGTATAAAAAGAGAGAACAGAGCTATTTGCTAGAGGCTGTCACCCCTTGGAGGCACAGGACTCTGGGCAGCCACTCTAAGGGCCTACTGGCTGAACTCAGATGTTGGTAACAATGAATTGTATTTGGTCTGTTTATAAATGCATGTTTGTAATTTGTTTGTATTTGCTCTGAAGTTCAGGGTGATGGCTTTTTCTCCTGAGCTAAGTGAATGATATTTGTATGTTGGATTGAAATAAGATTGTTAACCCCTTAAGGCTACTATCCTTAGTAAAGCAGATCAAAAGAACCTGTGCTTGCAGCATTCTTGTTGTTGGACATGTGTTGGTTTTTCACCCCCACAGCAGCTGCTAGCAGATTGTTGAAACACTCTTCACTTTTCCTTACTCATTCTATCTAATAGGCTGCTAGATTTGGTTGGTTCTATACCCACAGCAGCTCGTGCATCTCCCTCCTTTTTTCCCAACTTCATGGCCACAAACCTTATTCAGGCCCTTATTAACATTCATACTCTTAATTGGTCTCCCTGCCTCCAATGTTTCCCCTCTCCAGTCCTTCCTCTAAACAGCTGCTAAAGTAATATTCCTAAATATTTAGTATTAAAACCATTCTGATCACGCACCTCAAATAGTAAAATATGTTGAGCATACATCGGAAAAAAATTCATATTTAATCATTTATAAATTATACATATATTATCCATAAAGCAATATAAATTACACTTTATAAATTATAAATATATTACTACACTAATAATGTATGCTCTAAAACATATATTAAATATACTTTTAAAAGAGTCAGGGAAATATTTGATCATACAATATGTTATAGGGAGCCATTGGAGTATGTTGAATAGCAGAGCATCATGATCAGACCAGCATGTTAGGCTAGTCACTGTGACATCTATCTGAAGAATGGATTGGAGCGGTAAGAGTGCTGAGGCAAGGAGCTGAATTAGAAAGCTATTTATTTCAGTCCAGATGAGAGGTGCTATGTACCTGAGGCAAGATTGTAGCTGTATGAGTAAAGAGAAGGGGACAGATAAGAGAGATACTGTATAGGTAAAAATTACAAAGTTTGTAAATTCCTGGGATGTATGCGGTGAATGAGAGTAAGGGGTTGAGGATGTCACCTGGAAAAATGGAAGGATGGTAGTATTATCAACAATAATGGGGAAGTTGTAAAAAGAGGTGATTATAGGAAAAATAATATTGTAATAAAACTGGTAGTACTGTCACAACCTAAGCATGCATACTAATCTTGTGTTACTCTGTTCCACCCCAAATGAAAAGAAGAGAGACAGGGCTCTTACTCAGTGTGTAGGGTCTGTGCCTTAAGAGATACCTGTCCATACCACAAGGTGATAGTGTAGGTATGGGAGAGAATGGGTTCACTGGTTGGTGGAAGACAGATTTTCCCCAGCGACCTCTGTACAACTGCTAATGAGGGTGCACAAGTTGAGATTAGGCTGTAACTACAAAGAAGGAGAGGGTTGGAAGCTTGCACAACAGGTAGAGGGAGAGGTAAAAGTTAAAATGATGAGTGTAGTGCTTTTGAAGATAAGCCCCACAATTGGCTGTTATGATGAGGGGTAGAATGTGACCCATCTTCCTATCTTTCAAATAGTCAATCACAAACCCTACAGCATCAGACTATGGTTTCACTTTCAAATGAGTTTTCCTGAAACACAGGTCTTACCATATCACTACTCCTCTCAAGATCCAGTGGCTTCTTGGATAAAATGCAAACATGTCTGTTTGGCATGCAAAACCCTTCACCATCTCATTCTAGCCTGCCTTGCCAAACTTTTTACACATTGCTCCTCTTCCAGCTAAACTATGTCTTTTTCTCTCCGGGAGGGAGAGTATCAGTGTTCCTTCTCCTCTCCCCATGTTTTTGCCCAGTCTGAGACTCATGCCTATTAAAAGGATATCCCTTTCAGAATGACAATTTTGATGAATGCAGGGAGCAAAGAGAAGATATAAATGTAAGACTTTTGCTGAGAAAGCATCTACAGAGATGATGCGTTACTAAGTATAACACCTGGTCAAGGTTCTGTGTTTTGGTTGCTCATTTGCACTTGAAAGTCCAGAGAATTTTGGGATTAATGACTAGGGAACTCTGAACTCCAGAACTGTCTTAAAATTATTAGACAAGTGACCTTTGCTTGATCATGGTTCAACTTGCAAAATATGAGATTGTGCTCATTTGTAGTATCATCATCATCATCATCATCAACAACCATCATAACCATTATTTATATAGCATTTTAGATTTACAAAGTACTTTTATTACACCCGTATTTACCAATGAGGAATCTAAGGTATAGAGAGGTTAAGTAACTTGCCCAGGGCCACATAACTAGCAAGTGTCTGAGGTAGGATTTTAATTTATGTATTCCTGACCCTGAGTCTGGTGCTCTATACACTGTGCCACCTAGCCATTGTTATAAACTGGATTAATATTTCTCAAGGTCAGAACCAATTTCTGAGCCAATGAAAGGGTAAGAGAAGAGACTCTGGAGCTTTGTAAAAGTAAAGGTATAGCTTTCTGCCCAAGGGTCAAAACTGACCTGGGAGCTATTAAAAGCAAGGCTATGTATCTCTTCAACATAACCTATTGCTGAAAAGAACTGATTGATGAAAGAAAGGCACTACTTTTCTCTACATAAGCCCGACTGAGCAGGGAAAGTGCCCAGAATAGTAAGAGTAACAGCAGTAACAAGCAGGTTGGTCTACCTTACCATGATATCATGCCCCATGAGAAGCTAAACTCACATGTTTGACTTAATGGATCATTTTGACTGATTTGTTCATAGGAAATGCACCAGGGGGTGCTCAAGAACTACAATGTTAGTACAAAAAGCCTCTGAGGAACCTCAAACCTACAAACTTCGTAAGTGTAGATTGTGAAAGGAAACAATCGCAAAGCCAAAGAGAAAGAGAAAGACAGACAGACAGACAGAGACAGAGAGAAAAAGAGAGACAGAGAGAGAGAGAGAGACATGGATAGACAGACAGACAGACAGACAGACAGATGGACAGACAGACACAGAGAGAGATACAAAGAAAGAGAGCACATAGATTCAGGTAAGGTTGAACATGATGACAGAGGTCAAATCAGACCCTCAACCCAAAGCCCATACTATACTAGGAATGCATTTCCTCCTTACCATCACCTCTTATAATCCCCTACCTTTAATCAAAACTAAGCTCAAACACCATATAAGACCTTTTCTGATTCTACCAGCCCCCCCTCAGCTTAGTTTGTAAATGCTTCTGCATATGCATGTTGTCCATTGCTATGGAATATAAACCCCTTAAGAGCAGGGACTGTGTCATTTTTGTCTTTGGATTGATAACACCTACAACTGGGCTTAGCAAATACAAGATTATTGATAAATGTTTGCTTGCTTGATTGATTTAAGCAAGAGATAAAAGTTCTATTCACATGCTTCCCAGAGTGCTTGAGATTGAAGTGATATTACCTGTACTTGTGCAACCTTAGCAGAGTCCTGTCCCCATTGATAGATTGTGTTGTGTCAGGTATCTGCAATAGACACCAACAAGCGGCCCTTCAAATATGACTGAATGATTGCTGCAGAACACTGGAAATTATCAACCATGGAAATCCAAGTGTTACAATATACTAAAGCACTCAAAGTGAATGATATTACTGCATTGCATTAATATCCCCTTAAGAACATATACATAACAAATAACTACAATGTTGAATGAGATCAGAAGTCAGTGTGAGATGAATCAAAAATTGCTAAGCCTCATTGAATGCCCAGTTAATATTGGTTAGCACGAAAACTAGGATAGCCCCAGTAAGTGTATTTTTGTGACTTTTCCTAGGAGAAGAAGAACATGAAAATAATAGAAAGTTGGGGTTCCTCAGGGCTTACAGTGGGTATGGTGGAAGGTCACAGAAATTAGGAATTTGGAAGTTACCATAGAGAGGCAGTATGGTAAAGTTAAGAAAATAATGGACTTGGCATCAGGTAACTTGTGTTTTAAGAATGACTCTTACATTTGCTTGCTGTGTGACCATAGACAAATCACTGAAACTTTCTGAACATCAGTTTCCTTATCTGTAAAATGGGCATGCAGATGCTGTCTACATCACAGGGAAAATCTCACTCCTTTCCTCATGGGATTATTGTCAGGGAAGTGCTTTTAAACTTTAATGTTCTATATAAAAGTTTTTGTTGTTTTTCAGTCACGTTCAATCATGTCTGACTTTTTGTCACCCTATTTGGGGTTTTCTTGGCAAAGATACTGGAGTGGTTTGCCATTTCCTTCTCCAGCTCATTTTACAGACGAGGAAATTGAGACAAATGGTGTTAAGTGACTTCCCCAGGGTCACACAGCTAGTAAGTGTCTGAGGCCAGATTTGAACTCAGAAACATGACTCTTCCTGACTCTAGCCCAACACTCAATCCACTGTGCCACCTAGCTGCCCCTTATATAACTATGGGTTATGCTTATGTGATCCAGTTATAACTGTGAGATAATGTACTCGAAAGTATTTCATAAATCCTAAAGCTCTAAATAAATTCACTGCTCAATTCAATTCAGTTCTAACATAGATGGAAATGAGATTGCATCAGCAAGGTCACTCTAGCAGTATAGACTGCAGTTTGTCCAGACCTTTTCATGTTCTCTTCCATACTTATCTACAAGTCTTCTATAGGCAATCTACCCAGAATGCTCTAGGTCTAGACAATTAACAAAACAATATATCAAGCCCTTATTCATACTCTGCTGATTTCTAAGTTGTAAATGCTTACACTGTTCCAGCACAGTTCCAACTGGCACAGTGGTACCAGTTTACTCTTTGGATGACCATTGATTTCTTTCCCTTGCTCCATAATTGGTCCACCTCCCTTTCTATTTCATATATATAGTTGATGATAGCTTTAAACCACTTTTTAGTACTGCCACAAATAACAGACTATGGATCTCCTTCTCTGGCTTTTTATTCCTAAGCCTCAACTAGGCCAGCTCAGTCACACTGGTATGTTATTGCTTAACATACAAGGATTCCTGAAGGTGGAACTGGAACCACCTGAAGTTATAAAGCTCCAGGCCTAGCCTTCCTTCAATAGCAGAAAAATCATGCGAAAGAAATGTAGAGACACAATTTCAACTAAAGGATTATCTTCTTCCTTTCTCTCTGCCCCACATCTTCCCGTGGATGAATGTAGAGCAGCAGCTTAACAATGGCACTCCAATCAACCATGCATACCCTTGGGAAAGGAGGGTCCTCTAATAAGACATGTCTGTTTGTCTTTGGCTTCTAGGGAACAAGGACCATTTTATGTGTGTGTGTGTGTGTGTGTGTGTGTGTGTGTGTGTCCTGAACAATGCCTTATAATTTGTAGAACATTTATCAATGATTCATGATCAAAAACACCTAAGAGACCCAGAAGAGTCAGAGGGTCCCAGTCTGGGTCTGAGCCCTCAGTAGACTGAGGTGAGCGTGGGAAAATTTGTCTGGCACCAGTTAGGTAGTGTTGTAGGGTAAAAGCAATCTATTCCACAAAAAAAATAATGTTTAAAGTTTCAAAGTAATATTTTGTAATTGTAAATAATATATGAGTGTTAGAGGGAAGAGAGCGGTGTTCATTCACACTCTTGTGAGTGTTTTTTCCTCTCCCCAGATAAGTGGGTAGAAGATTGAAATGTTATTAGATGCTGCCACAGAATGCTAGCATATGCAGCTGTACACTGTGTTTGACAAATAGAATGTGCCTTTTTTAAAAAATCTGCCCAGAAAAATGGATTGCACATATCACAAATTTTATTTTGACTCTCATTCCCAGGTATGCATAAGTAGGGCTTGAGCTATAAGAAAGGGAACAGTCTTTCCAGGAGTGTAAATATTCTATAGAATTTGAAGTACAGAGACCATATTTTCCAGGTTTTACTGGGACATTCTTAATTTCAAGAAAATAAAGCATACTTTTAACAAGGAAAGCTTTGCCAAAAGAATATGCTCTGTCAGAATCTGTGTCTAGATATTTTGTTTATGTTCTTAGGAGTGTGTGGCTTCCCATACCACCACCCATAACTCTGGACATGGAGAAAAGTAGTCCAAGGTTATTTTAAAACTCTGATCAGTTGCTCCCAGGAGAGATCTTAGGGAGTAAAGACAATTGGTAAGAAATTAAGGTGTTCTGTTATGTCCATATCAGGAGTGGAGAATCTGTGGCCTCCAGGCCACATGTGGCCCTCTAGATCCTCAAGTGTGGCCCTGGGGAAACAAATCCTTGGGATATGACCCCTGACCCATAGGGAGGGGTCACAATCCTTCAGTCAAAAGATATACCACTTTGTTTTTGGAGTTCTTGGAGAAAAAGAACATGATGTTTTGAAGTTAGTATCAGTATCATTGTAGTTTCATTAATTTGCACAGAGGTGAGAAGGGTAGCATATTTCTGGCTTCTGGGCAGCATTGTATAAGACCAGAGTTCTCATTGGGAAATATATTACATGAGAGACTCTTCAGAACAGAGACCCCTTATGTGGCACTGATATACCAATGGAGAAATGTGTCATGTGCCAAGTCTGGGATTCTTGAGTGCTTCTTCTGCCATATGTAGAGGAGTGCCCATATTAAGGAACTATTACTGATGGCAAAGCCATCTGCTTGGAGCCAGAGCGTTCTATAGGCCTGACCACAGGGAGGCAATGCCTAAGTCACCCTCTAGGAACTGTATCCTCTCAGAGCTGGAGGAGACCTCAAAGACCCTTCAGGATGATCCATACCTGAATTAGAATTCCCTCCCCACCATATCTGACAAATGATTATCCACTCTGCTTGAAGACCTCTACTGAGGACAAATGCCTTACCTCCCTAAACTGCCCATTACGTTCACATTGTTCTATTTGTTAGAAATGTTTTCTTTGTTTAGTTGGTTGGTTTGGTTTTTCTCCCTTATGTCAAGTCTAGATTTGACTTTCTGCAACATCTGCCCATTTTTTTCTAGCCTCATGATAAAGCAAAAAAAAAAAAATCAAAAAGGAATAATTCCTTTTTCATATGACAGTCATACAAATGCCTAAAGTAAAGTGTTAGATCCTCTCTGAGTCCTCTGTTCTCCAGGCTAACCAATCCCCTTTCCTCTAGTCAGTCATTACATGGAATGATCTCAAGGCCTTCACCACTCTGCTTACCTTTATCTGGACATTCTTCAGTATATT
Source organism: Trichosurus vulpecula (assembly GCF_011100635.1). Taxonomy (NCBI): domain Eukaryota; kingdom Metazoa; phylum Chordata; class Mammalia; order Diprotodontia; family Phalangeridae; genus Trichosurus; species Trichosurus vulpecula. The sequence goes on from NC_050573.1 coordinate 253,100,079, forward strand.
AAAACTCTTCTTAAATGGTGGCACAATAACTGAACACAATACCACAGTCTGCACTGTAGGATTAACCTTTCCCCTGGGCACTGTGCCTCTAAATAAAGCTTAAGGTCACAGTAGTTTTTTTGGCTGACACCACAGTATTGCTGCATCTTGAGCTTCCAGGCCACCCAAAGAAGGCAATTTTTTTCTAACTTTAAATTTAAACTTTATGTTCATCTTTACGTCTTATTCAATTTGGCTTATTCTAGCCAGTCAAGATCATTTGGGTCCCTAGCTCTTTGTATCATCCCCAAATTTGAAAAGCATGCCTTTTAATCATTTATCCAACTCATTGATAAAAGTATATTCACAGGACAAAAACCAGGACCTGTACTGCTCTGCTAGAGATACCTTTTCAAGTTGACATACAATCATTATGACTCTTCTTTGGATCCAGCCATACAAATCAGTTTTTCAAACTCCTCTTCAATTTCCAGGTGGTCTGTAGTATGTATCAGTGGAAATATACCTTTTGTTTGTGCCTACACCCATCTGCACATTGATTCTCACAATCTTGTTTTCCCCCGTATGGCTCCCGGATATACTTACATGATAATGTCTTCTGCATATTCTCTTCCTTATGAAAAAGGTATATCCTCCCAGATCCATATTCCAGGCATGCATCCTATCCCATTAAGTTTCAGTGATACCTATGGGATCAAATTTCCTACCTTGCATTAGAATCTTTAGTACATCTCATTTTTGACCCATAACTTGCACATCAGTTCATAAACATTGAGGCCTTGGGTTTTGTGAATGGCCATTTTCTTGTACTTTCTGTCTCCAGTGAATTTCTGATCACTACTAACTAATATTCTACTTCTATACTGTAGATATTTTTAATGCTATCTAGCTTTGTGGTTGTATTTAGGCAATTTTCTCTCCCTTCCTTTTTCACGTTAGCTACCACCCACCCACACCCCTTTTTTAGAATTAGATAAGAGGCTTTGGAAAACTGCTAGAGAATGGATGGACAAGAACTGGTTACCTATGCCATCTGCAAGGAGCCTATTGAGAGCTACAGGTGGATTGACAAGTTGAGGCATTACCACATGACTGACTAAAGCTATACAGGATTGGAAGTATTTCATCATTTTCCATTTGTTCTGTTCTTTTCTTCGGATAGAATAGTTTTTCTTTGTTTCACATAATCTGTAAACCAAAACTATACACTTGCAAATCAAGAGTGATGCTGCACTTTTAAGTGCTATCATAGTAATTGCCCCAGTTTTCTGGGTAGAGATGATAAATCATGGAAGTAAGAGATCCCTTAAAGGGTAACTAGTCCAGCCTTCCATGTCCTCTGAGCATCTCTGCCAAAAGAAATGCAGAAGAAGAATTGGATCTCAATAAGTTTAAGTATTTTTGAACAGACATTCTCTGCTGGTATAAATACTTCTTTCCATAGGGGCAGGCTCAGAAGAACTAGCATAAAAGAAAAAGCACTCTAAGATCCACAAGGGCATGCTTTTTTCAGGCACAATTTGAGTAGATTTAGGTAACAATAGCGGTGCTCATCTAAATGAAATGTGTCTCTCAAAAATCCCCAGGTTTTTGCACCCGATAATAATGAAGACTATCTGGGTGCTTTGGCAAAAGAATAAGATAGAATCAGAGAGCACAGACTAGGACAAAGCATTGGATGTTCAGATGATTGGCTTTGTTAGTCTTTGATTGTGGCTGATAATTTGATTTTCATTATAGTTCATTCAGCAGCAGTGATGGCCTGTTTATCACGAATCATTGTAGGTGGCTTCAAATAATGAATGTTTTTCATTTTGTTAAAAACTGCCTAGTTGCTATGGTGATAGCCACAAAATAAATCAGTAAAAATAAAATTAAGACAAGCCTGAATTGAGTAATACCAATGTGGTAAAAATTTTAGATGGATTTGCAATATTATATACTGTAAGAGTGTGGGGACAAAAGCCCATTTTATATAAGCAGAGGGCAGTTGAGACTTCATGTGGTTAAGCACATATTCTAATAATGAGGAAAGAAACAATACTCCCACAATTTGTGCTTAGAAAAATAAAGGTGGGAGAGATCCTTGACTCAAGTTACAAAGGACAAAAAGGATGATAATTTCCATTTGCTCTGTTAGATTCATATTTCAAAGGTATTCCTATACTTTAGACACCTTCCTAAATGTTATGTTGATTGGTAGTTTTATTGTTTTGTTTTTACCCTAGTTAACCAATAACTGAACTGACCCCTCATTTCTTATATGCTGACTCAATTTCTACTAGACCTTTGGCAGGCACCCACAAAGAGCATAATTTCCCTGCCTGATGGCCTATTTTTCCATAAACACAGCCTCCCCAAGTTCAAAATATATACTATCCATTGACACCATATTGACTATGTCTTTGAAGACTCTCAGAACAGACTGGAAATGATGTTCTGATGTATAAGAGATGCCTCTTGTTTATATCAGACAATGACGAGCTTCTCTCACTTGGTGAATAAAATAATTGTGTATGCTTGCAAAGTAGGCTCTGTAAAGTTTAATCTGAACTCTCATAGTCTAAAGAGTTTGTAAATTGATTCCTTACTAGATGTAGTAACTCTTGGATTAGAGATATATCACTGAATTCCATGAGAATACAATAGAAAGAAAACCATTAGCCCTGACAGTTCATAAACAAAGTAAAGTGCTTTGTTCACTCCATGTTCTTGTAAAAGAATATCAGCTTTTAAAACTAATGATAATGCCCACATACATCTTCTCAGGTGTTTAAGGGAGAAATTGCTTTATTTATGAAAAACTAGAACTAAAATTTGGTTTATGAAAGTCAAATGAAGTAGAGAGATGAGGTATAAAGCTGGCTTTCTCAAAATCCCGATGGTTATGTTAATAAGCAGAGCTTCATTTTAAAAAGGAATTGGTTGTTGATGTCCTGTGTGCCCTAACTGACCCATTTCTCCACTGTAAAGGTAATGTTTGAAAGATGTTGAATGTTTGTAGGGTCAAGGTCACTGATATCTATACTATGACTACATTCTCTAGAGAAAGCTATCTCACTAATTCCCTGATGAGTCTTTTTTTCCTCCTTCCCCTTCTTTTTCTTCATTTTCTTTCACTCCCTCTTTTCTCACCTCCCTCCCTCTCTCTTTGTCATCCCCCCTCCAGCTTTCTTTTATTATTCTTATTATATACTTGTCTCCAATCTCTGAGAGTTTATCATTCCCTAGATCACTGCCTGCCTGGCCCTAGAAATTAGAATATATTTTACTTTTCTTTCTCTGACATTAAAAATGCATTGCAATGAATAATATAGTAGGGCTGTGTATAAAACTAAACCTTCTGCATCCCCTCTTAAATGTTTGTTCTTCAGCAGAGAGCCTCTGAGGAAAACCGTATTGAAAGGATGAACAGTAATTTAATTTTTTATCATAAGCATTAGTGGCAAATAAAGGACAAAAGTACTTTGCACTGCTGAAGAAGAAGGATGAGCTATTATCAAGGGAAAATATCGCCTTCAGATTGACTGCCTGGCTGGGCACATTCCTTTTCTTTTCTAAGAAAGGTAATCAGGAGATTAATATGCAGACACTGGAAACATTTCCTATATATGTCAAAAGTAACAAATATTTAAGAAATTGGACATGAATTGGGTGCTTTTAAAGGGAGATGGCTAAAAGCCTTTGTGGAAAATGAGGTTATGGAAGCAACATCTTCATTAAAACCTCAATCCAAAATCAGCTATTGCATTATTTCTCACAGAATCTCTAAATTTTAAAACTTTTTTTTCTGAAGGGGGGAGGGGTGTTTGAAATGGTGAACTTAAATTACTAACTAGCTACCTAAAATAAAGAATATTTGCTAAATATTGGCCAGTGTTCAAAATTGTACAAATACATTGATATTTTACATCATTTTTGCATTCAATTTAAATTTATTTTGTAATATGTGTATATATACACAGCATACACACATCTAACTGTATATATGCACATGTGTACTTAGATGTATATGTGTGTATAGACTTAGATTGTGAATGTTGTATACACATATGCATTTAGGTGTGTGTGTTGTGTATACATACATGCATATTGTGTTATTTGTATGTATGTGTGACATATATATTACATTCTGTACATATACCTAGGTTGTGCATGTTATCTCCCTAATAGAATGTAAACTCCTCAAAAGTAGGGATTGTTCCGTCGTTGTCTTTGAATGCCTAGAACACTGTCTGGCACATGGTAGATGCTTAATGAATATCTACTTGTTGACTGACTGAGTGATAGATGGATTGACTGAGATTTTTATTTCTGAAGATAGCATCGACTTCATATACATGGATGATGAAGTACTATTCCCAAACATTACCCCAGAGGATGGCAGCAATAATTAAATAAGAAAACAAATCAGCTACTAAAATTTCTTTTTCAACACAAGTCAGTCTTATTGTTGAAATGTATTCTTGAGAGGTAGCTTTTTATATTGGTGGGCCCAAATTCCTGTTATACTGGGGCCTTTTGCTTGATGGCTGCATTTCAACCAGTTATATGTATGGCACTGTATTGAGGAGGAAACTAGAATGATAGAAACTTCTTGCACAGGAAACTCCACTGCACACACATATCGTTCTTTTTAATTCTCCTCTCATTCTCCTATATGCCAACATCTTCTCCTTTCCTCTTGGCACTCTACTCCTCACTCTCTAGTTCTTTCTCCATCATGTTTCAGCAGTCTTCTCACCCTGCTCCCTCCGATTCCTCCTGATTTGCCAGTTCTTTACAAAACCTTCATTTTAATGAAGTGTCCAAGCCAATCGTGTTCATTCCTTCATTCCTGCCCAGGCTCCAATCCTGATGCTCTGAACTTCTTTCTCTACCGTGTTTATGCATAAATTACCTGCTCTCCCCACCCATCACCACCATTTTTTTCACTTTGTTTTATGAAGTGTCTTCCCCGTTACAATGTAAGTTCTTTGAGAGCAAGGATTTTCTTTTTGGCATTTATTTGTATTCCTAACATGAACTGGGAATTAGCTTGTGACAATTGTTGCCTAACAATTAACACCAAGAAAACAGAGGTGCTCCAACAGCCAGTATCACACCATCCATATGCGGAAGCATTGGTTACAGCAAACAGAGAAGTTTTGAATACTGTGGATAATTTTACTTACCTTGGCAATATACTTTCCAGGGATATACACACAGATGATGAGGTTGACACACACATTGCCAGAGCTAGCTCAGTGTTTGGGAGACTCCAAAGAAAAATGTGGGAGAGAAGAGCTATTAGACTACGAAACTGAAGGCATACAGATCCATTGTGCTGACCTCATTGTTGTACACCTGTGAAACCTGGGAAGTATACCAGCTCCATGCCAGGGAACTGAATCACTTCCTTTTGAATTGTCTTAGGAAGATTCTGAAGGTCACCTGGCAGAATATGATACAAGACACTGAGGTCCTTTCTCAAACTAAACTGCCAAGCACTCAAACACTACTGCAGAGAGTGAAATTATGACGGGCTGGCCACATTGTTCAAATGCCAAACATACACTTGCCAAAAAGATTATTTTATGGAGAACTCACACAGGTCAAGTGCTCACACGGTGGTCAGAAGAAGCGATACAGGGACACTCTCAAGATCCCTCTTAAGAACTTTGGAATTGATTGTGTGACATATGAAACATTGGCACAGGACTGCCCAGCATGGTATGCCCTGATAGGAGAATGTGCTGTGCTCTATGAGCCAAGCAGAATTGAAGTAACTCAAAAGGAATGTGAGATGAAAAAATTTAGAGAATCCAACAAAAATGTTCACACGGACTATTTGTGCTCGACCTGTGGTAGAGTATTCTGAGCTTGTGTTGATCTGATCAGCCACAGTCAGACACACTGGGACTCGATTCTATCATAGTAATGTCATTTCGGTCCTCTTTGAGATCAAAGGACAACAACAACAACAGTTTGTATTCCCAGCATTTAGCACAGTGAATGGCATAATGGATATACTTAATAAATGCTGGCTGACTTGACTTGTCAAGTGACCAGCTGGGCTCTATTTAAAGGCCTTCATATATACAAAGTCATCACCTATTAAACAGTAGACATTTCTCTTTCAAATAGCTTTCGTTCTTATTCAGGGTTTTCTTATACGGAGCCAAAATCTGCCTTTCTGTAATTTCTACCCTGTGTTCCTCGTTCTCCCTGTTGGGGTCAAACAGAACAAATCTAATTCCTCTTGCCTTTAATAACTTTCAAATTCTCAGGCAGCTCACATGTCCCCCCACCAAATGCTTCTTTTTCCCTTCCAATCAACACATTTACCAATCAATTCTTTTATACCCTTTGTGTCTGGAATGATCATAAAGCCCCACACCATCAAACCCACCTATAGTCTATCAATCTGCTTACTAAACTGTAGCAGAAAGAACTATAGTTGTGACCTGAGCTGGGCAAAATACAGCAGGATTATTACCTCCTTCATTCAAAATACCATGATTCTATCAATGCAGATAAAAATTATATTAATGTTTTTGGCTGCCATGAAACATAGTTGACTCATATTGATCTTTCAGTACTCAGAAACAAAATGCTACAGTCGAAAGAAGACTGGACAGTTAGAAATTAGCATACCTGAGTTCATGTCCCAACTTTACCACTTATAAGCAATGTAGCTTTGAACCACTTACTTCATCTTTCTGATTTTTAGCTTCCTCATTCATAAGGTCCAGCTCTAAGCTCCAATGCTTAGAACAGAAATCCAGGCTCTATGGAGATGTCAATTCTTGACTTAATGGCTTCTCACTGACAAATTACCAACTCATCCCTGAGGCCACATAGTAAACTAGAATAGCTGGGTGAGTTAGATCAAAATAAATGTGCAATAAGATGGTGTAAGTTTATATTCTAGCTCTCTATATCTACCTCTGTCCCACTGCTACCCACTCCCTATGTCTTATGTAAATGAGTTTTGTTTGAACCCAGCTTCCATTCTTTTAGAATGCCTGTTTTTAGTACAAAATTGGGGACCAAATACCATCATTATTTCTGTAGAGTTTATTGTTTTCTTAAAATGTGTAAAAAATGAATAATTTTGTCCTTAAAAACTAATAAGGAAAAACGAAAAGTTATATTTCAATACTTTTTTAAAGAAAGAAAAACCCAAAGCACAGAGCAAATGTAGGAACAGAAATGACTGTCTAGATGGAAGCAGTAGTAACAAACATACAAGGATCCTCTGTAGAGAAAGCATTTTTTAATACTTTGGAAGCATAACAGCTGTCCAAGGGGATGGCTTTGACTGATGGAAGAGTTGCTGATTCTTTAATTTGCAACAAAGGTTATTGAGTATTCAGAATATCTCAAAATTCCGTTTTATTCTCATGCCTACTGTTTTTTGAGTATGTCCAGTTTTGTGGCTGGAGTTACAATGTGGTTAAAATACACTTTTTTGGAGAGAGGGGCTTCTAAAAGACAATTTGAATCTTTTGGTTGGAGAAGCTTTAACTCTCATTTACCTTGAACCCAAACTTTTTGAAGCAAACTTTCCATCATCATCATCGTCATCATCATCATAAATTCCTTGTCTTCTCTGAAAGGATGACAGTGAGGAGGAGTAAGTTAGCACCCCACAACCTCTACACAGACATTTCTCATCAGTGAAGTATATATCATACAGAAATCTCAGAGTATATGTCTGAGGGGGAGGACATTCAGGGCAGGGGAATAAGGGGAGAGAGGGAGGAGGAATGACCCTCTTGGACAAACTCTGGTGAGATAGCTCTATGGCTTCTGCACAGAACTCTCCCCAACTACAACAAAATCAGAGGGGGTGGGGGAAGTATGGAAAGAGCCCACAAGGGAATATCATTGTGTATTTTCTGCTAGCTGCTACTATCAACTACAACCCCAAGGGACAGCAATTTCATTCCCCCACGACTCAAGAAAAAAAGGGAGGAAGGAGTACTTTGGGGGAATTTAAAGGAAAAAGATGGCACTTTTTATAAACCTTGGATTAGAACTATTTTTCTACTCTCTTATATCTCATCCTATGCCGTAATCCTTGACCCAAAGCCCATTGTTATGATACTCTCTCCTTATTGATGGAGATGAATGCCCTGGCCTGTGTGAAGGTTGGGGCAGAATTTCAAAGGCAAGAAAGCTTCAGTTCTAAGCCAGTCCCCTTTGAGATTCATCAGGCTTTAAGTGTTCTTTGAGTCTCCTTGAGCTTCAGGAATCTTCAAGCAAAAGATGCTTTGGATTCTTCTGAGTTCTAGGCTTCAGAGAGGAGTTAAAAGAAGTCAACCCAATTTCAGGTTGCTAAAGGAAAAAAAGACAATGGGAAGACACAGGAGAAGTTAGCATTTTTCTTCATGTTCCTGTTCAGCCTGCTACTCTACAGATTTTCCCCTTGGCTACAGAGTTTCCCCTTGGCTGAGATCCAGGACAATCTCTCTTGGTTCAGCTGAGTCATCTTGATCCCAATGGGAGAGCTCTTTTATTCTGTATGTCTGATATATATTATATGTCTATCCTCTCTCATTTCTGTTTTTCTATGATTTGGATAAATGGATTTCTTTGCTATTCTCTAGGTGTGTTCATTATGAAACTGGTATTTGATGGGAAAGGGGTCAAGGCTTGCATACAGAGCTTGGGATATCCTTCCACACCATAAAAATGATGCAATGATCAGAAATTACAGTGAACACAATCATATCCCCCAGACAAACAATATTTTAGGGAGCAGATAGATATAATCCTAGACTAGTTCCTCCTCTCTCTTTAGAGAACAGAATTGCCTCTAGCCCCAACCTCTTGGTTCTACTCCTGGCAGGACTGAAAATCTCCCTTGGAGAAGTGTGCCCAGAGAAGAGGTTAGAAATGTCTATTCTGCCTCCCTTCAAGCCATATGCAAGGACAAGCTTCACCACAGAGAAGTCCCTCTCTACACTTAGGATCTTTTCTTATAAAGTTGTAAATTCTGCTAGGGTCAGGACCCAAATCTATATATTCCCTAGCACAATGTCTTACCCAACGTAAGTGTTTATTAAATTCTTGTTAGAAGAGTGAGTGAATGGTGAGTCAGATTTTCTCAAGGTTTGAGAGCATGTTTCAGAAACACAATGTTTGAGAAACAAGAGTAACTGAAAACTAGAGCCAGTAGACTTTCTAAAATGTGGTTATTTCAACTTCCTCCCTGTCCCAAGCTCACAGATTTGTTCTCTAAGTCAGTATTTGACTTTGTTCTCCTCCTATGTCACCTTCTGATCAACTTTTTTGTGTCCCTCCTGACATAGGACAATCGACACTCAGATCTATAATTAAACTGACCCCCTTAGGCTAAAAGAATCTTCCCCCAAATTGGAATTAATGGGTATATCGGGAAGAGAGCTGTTATAACATTGGCTGTTCCATTTCCCAACCCAAATCATGACAGCCACAGTCAACAAGCTAATGGATATTCTGCTGTTCATCTTTTTAAGGATCACTTCAGTGTAGCATGGCACAGAGGAAAAAAGCATGAATTTATAGTCAGAAGACCTCCATGTGAATCTGAGCTCTACCTTGTACTGAGTGACTTTAGCCAAGTTACTCAACCTCTCTAGGTCTCAGCTTACTCATTTGTAAAATAAGGGAGTTGGATAAAATGTTATCTCTAAGTGTTTCTCCTAGCTCTAAATCCCATTAGCTGCCTAAAGCCAGGTTTCTTCACATTTTGGAGGTGATAGACCTCAGTGGCACTTTGGTGTAATCTATGAACCCCTTTTTAGAATAATGTTCTTAAATGCATAAGATAAAATATGTAAGATTACAAAATAACCCAATTATATTGTAATAAAGCTACCAAAATATTAAAACACAAATTGATGAGCCCCTTGAAATCTTCCCAAGAATATACTGGGAGTACACTGACCACCGATTAAGAACTCCAGATTTAGAGAATTAATATAAGTCAAAACCTTCACTCTGCCAGAGAAAAATTAAGGCCAACATCTTTAAATTTACAATAACAGCAACAAAGCAATTTATGGTTTACAAATGTTATAAATTATAAACATTATCTCATTTTCTCTTCATGGGAGGTAAATGCTATTATCCATATTTCACAGATAGAAAAACTGAGGCAGACAGAGGTTTAGAGACTTGCTCAGGATCACACAGCTAGTGTCCTAAGGTGGGATTTTAATTCAGGTCTTCCTTACTTCAGATTCAGTACTTTATCCACCCAGCTAGTTGAATCCCATGATTCAGAGCAGAAATTTATGGAAACGGTAGCAATTGTTTAAGAACACTACATTAACTTTTTAGGGGCCCCTGAACTTTCCTTCAGAACTCAGAGACAATCTCAGTTTCAGGATATATGCCACGGTCAACCTGCACCTAATGGTCACCTACTTGTCTTAGTACCATTAGCAAGAATGGAATCCCTAAACCCCAGACCATGCCCCGTATTCTCTTTGCCAAGTACACGGGAAAATATGGTATCCCCTTTCAGGTGCTTGTTTTCTATATCAGCAGTGTGTTGCCAAGCTACCCAACCAACCAGGCTTGTCATTTTTTTTTTTCCCTTTGCTCTATTCTTTAGGAGCTACTTTCCACATCTGGCAGCATCTTAGAGTTTCAAATATCTAGTTTTTCCTTGCTACCAGTGAGTCTTTCGGGGGCTCTAGATGTCTTTTGTTGTTGTTCCAGATCATATTAAGCCTCGGTACATGTACAGAAACATCATGTACTACATTTTACGGCTTATTTTCTCACAGTTTCCTTGATTTACATAAAACAGAGGGAGTAGCATGGTTAAAGCACTATGCAGGTCACTGCTAAGCAGTAAAGTAACTGAAGTCAAATACTGGAATAAGTTCCAGATGGCTGCTTCTTTTAAGTTCAGTAAAGAATGGCTGCAGCGATAGCAAATTGATCATCTGTTTGTTGGAAAAATATGGTGCCAAGGGTTGTTACTGATCAACAGCGCCACCTTCTGTCATAGAGTTCCCAGAGCCACACCGAAAGGAACCTAGTTTTATGCAAATGGAAAATCTTATTTTCTCCTAACTCCACTCTCTGCAGAGGAAAAGTCATCTTTAAATAGTACAAACTGCGTTCTAGAACAGATATCAACCCCCTCAAATCCAACTTAGGCTATCACATAGGGAGAAATAACTTAGTTTTGCTACATTTCTGCTAAAGCCCTGGTTTCCTGGGGATAGTCCTTTGTCTATCCTAGCCACACTGTAATTCTCTAATAGATGGTGGAAATTGCATGGTTTCTGCAGAAAAGAAAATGAAAGATCTTGAAAATTTGTTAATCACTGTAATGAACAGAAAAACAGGAAATTATACTTCTGAAATGTTGTGTGCACATTGGAATTTTGCTACAGAAAAAAAAGGATTTGTATATAAATACATGCCATACATGCACACAAGTACACATGTATGTGTCATATATACAATACAGGTATTTTGTGCATATCACATGTTGCACGTGTAATAAAAACATGTATGTGACTATATATAGGCACATATCTATACATATATGTGTGAAAGTTTAATGCTTCATGACTAAGTCAGGTAGCCCACTGCTGCAAAAGTCCTTTTTAGTGCAACACCGTGGTCTTGAGTCAAAAACACAATTAGGTTAGAACATATCACTAATGATGATTTGCCTGCCAAGAAAAAATTTTAACAACAGGCAGAATGATATCAAAGACATATATGACCCCAGAATGTGAACCAATTATGTGGACAGTGTGACAGACAAGAGGGATAAAGTGAATGATAACAGAGGTATATCTGAGATGGATGATAAAGGTAGCAGAGGACAAACTGGGTAGATTCTCTGTAAAGGACATATGGAAAAACAAGGACAGAGATCACGCTAAAAAGGATATGGAGGTTGTGATGCTCTCTGGTAATGAAATTGGCAATTAAACCAATGAAATTGCAACTGTGCATTTATATGTATATATGTATATGTATATACAATGTATATGATACACATTAAATAACTCCTATTTATATAACACTTTAAGATTAGCAAAGCTCTTTCCTTACAACAACCCTGTGAGGTAGTTTGTGCCAGAGCCCTAACTAGGGATGCACAATCAGGAATTTGCCATATAACGCTGAATTCCGAGGGCATCAACAGCCATTGAAAATCTTCAAAAATACAGAAATAATAGAGTTTGGCTCCTAATTAGCAAAACAAATTTTTTTCAGTTTCAATAGGAAGTTAACAGGTAATATGATAAGATGAACTTTTCTATTGTGGCCACACTAGTATCCTAAGGTCTTTGTCTCATCAGCAACACAGAAGAATGAACCACCCCTCACCTCCTCTTATAAGTTTCATAGCACTTGACCAGGACACAATTTATGGTACTTACTAGTTCCTAGTTATGACTCTGTTTTCTGTAAGTACTTTCATCCACATTTTGCTAATATAAAAGCTGAGGCTCTAAGATCTTCAAGCACTTGCTTGACTACACATCCAGAAAGTGCCTGAGTCAGGATTATAGCTCATGAATGGTTAATGATAATTCAACTCTTAGCTGTAATATTGTATATTATATGGAATGTAGGTATAACATGAATAATAAGGATTTAGAGTTGAAAAGACATATGGAGATCATTTATTGTGACCCCTTTCATTTTACAAAGGAGTAAATTGAGTAAAGGTGAAGGGACTTGACCAAGGTAACCTAATGAATTGATGTCAAGAGCAAGGCATAATCTAGATTTTGAAATTATTTAGGGACCTTATGTATTTAAATGAATTGTGAAGGGAAAAAAGTAGTAAGGGGCCACATTAGGGTTGTCACGATATGAATGGAGAGATTTTAGAAGGTAGAAATGATAAAACTTGATAACAGATTGGACATCTGTGGTGAGGGTAAGGAGCTGAGGATGAAAATGAGATTGTGAACCCAGGTGACTGAAAAGATGGTGGTGCCCTTGAGAGTAATAGGGAAGTTGAGAAGAGAGAAGAGTTTAGAGGGAAAGACAATGAATTCATTTAGGAATGCATCAAGCCCAAGTTGTCTACAGGATATTTACAATTTGAGTTTTAAAATGGGATTTTGGTGATAAGAGAATAGAAGTCTGGAGAGATACTAGGGCTGGATAAATATATCTGAAAATCATCTGCTTAGGGGTGGTAATTGAACTATAGTCGATGATATCATCAATCAACATAATAAAGAGGGAGAAGAGAAGAGAGCCCAGGACAGTGCCTTGGGGCACACCCATACCTAGTGGGCAAGACCTAGAAGTTCCTGGAAAGGAATCTGAGAAGGTTCAGTCAGAAAGACAGAAGGAGAAACAGGAGAATAGTATTAGAAAAATCTGGAGAAAATAAAAAATCCAAGAGAAGAGGATTGTCAACAAGGTCAAAGACTACAGAAGGGCAAGGGAATGAGGACCAGGAAGAGGTCATTACATTTGGCATTTAAACTATCATTATTAACTTTGGAGAGAGCAATTTCAATTGCATGGTGAGATTGAAAGGTTAAGAATTAATTGTGAGAAGAGAAAGAGCAAATACTGATGGTACATGACTTTCTCAAGGAAATTAGCCAAGAAAGTAGGGAGAAATAAAGAGCCACATAGCTGGTTAGAATGGTAGGACTAGTTTGTTTGCTTGTTTGTTTTTTTCTTAAGAAACTAATACTGCTATTTTAAGGATTATTGTTATCATAATTGTTCAAACCATTACTCATTATGGGCTGTGTATTTGCATCTTGAGACTAGGAAAAGGACTTTATTTCATTGCTATCAAGGGAGGCATTAGACTAGGTGGTCTTTCATACCTTTTCCAGCTCTGTAGCCTCTGATTCTGTTTTATCCACTCTATTTGTTTCATGAATTGATCATAGCATCATAAATTTAAACCTAGCAGGGACCTTGAAAATCATCTAATCCTACTCCCTCCTTTTAAAGATAGGGAAACTGAAACCTGAGGAGTGACTTGCGTGAGATCACACAAATAGTTTTAAATCCATTTCTTCTTATTGTACATCCTACAATCTTTCTGTTCCATCCCGTTGCCTTTGGATAAAGGCAAATAATTATTCTTTGCATTAAATTGCAAAGTCTGCTATTAAGTTAATTACTGGTAGACGAATGTAATAGAATATTCCTGTGCTACAAGAAATATGAAGAATTCACAAAAGCATGGGAAGAAATATGAACTGATGAAGAAGAACAAGAAAAAATAATATGTTCAGTTATTGTTGCTGTTGTTCAGTTGTTTCAGTCACGTCCAGTTCTTTGTGACTTGGGGTTTTCTTGGCAAAGATACTGATGTGATTTGCCATTTCCTTCTTCAGCTCATTTTACAGATGAAGAAACGGAGGCAAATAGGATTAAATGACTTGCCCAGGATCATACAGCTAGTATCTGAGGACGAATCTGAACTCAAGTCTTCATGACTCCAGGCCTGGTGTTTTATCCACTCCGCCATCTAGCTGCCCTTAATGAAATTTTTATAACAATGCAAGTGGAAAGAATAACAACAATTTAAAAAAGATGAATTTTATGTAATTTAAATGATCAAACTTGGCTCCAAATTAGAAAGAAAGAAATACACCTCCCTCCATTTTTCGCAGATGTGGTACATCATGTGTGTGGAACATTGAATATATATTTCATTCTTGGTTGATATGTTGTTTAGTTTGCTATACTGCTCCCCCCTCTGATTTTTTATTCTGTATTACAAGGAATGATTGATTGGATACAGGAGAGAGAAGGGATATATTCAGAACTGAAGGCAATGTAAAACTAAAGGATGTAATTTTTGTTAAGTTAGTGACAAACCCTGTACCATGGTCTAAGTCTTAGGATTTTAACTACAGTAGACTAGATCAGAGTCTTCATATGCAGGTACATAATACCCTACATGCAATAGTTTCGAGCATTGGAATTATATTGTCATAAATGTTGTTTCAATGTCAGACGTGTGGTATTTACCCAGGGATTGAAACGGTCACAGATGTTCCATTTGTGGCAATCAAATCTTTCTAAATGTCGACGGCTACACCAGCCCACTAATAACTGCCACAATAACAGCAAAGGGATAGGAGGCTATAAAGCTTGTATAAATTAGTCTTCAGGGTAGTAGCATTAGTGAGCTCTTCATGATTTATATCTTTTTTAATCTATCACAGTTTCCATTTAACTCTCATTTTAAAGTTCTCTGAAATAACACTCATAGTGCTATCGCTTCTTGCATTCTACTTACATTAACCCTGCCTCCCTCCCCATTCTAATTACCCTCATTGTCAACAGCACTGCAATGTCTGCTTTTGAAAGAATGAGAGTGGAGTACATGATTTTAAGGAAGCATGACTTGAGATTTCAAAATAACAGACCATTTTCATGTTGTCAACTACTGGAATAAAAGGGGACTTATAAGAGCTCTTTTTCCCCCCAAGCTGATATCAGAGCAAGTACTATCTAATACAAATGCTCATGGTCTAGTCATTAAAGGTGGCTTTCAGCAGCACATGATGACCTCTCCCAGGTAGGACACCCATAAGCAGTTTATTAAAGCATTTCTTGCTGATTTTAAGTTAGTGCTTTGTAGCCAGGGGATACAGTTGACCTCACAGAGTCTCTCCTCTGCACTTTATTCCCTGTAAAGGTCATGTTCCAAACGCAGAAGAGAATGGGCCATACTAGAGTGGGACACAGAGTTTTCATTCATTTTCATTTCATAGAAATCCGGAGTTTGTAATCAGCTCCTTGCTGTGAGACTGCATTAGGGACAATTATCAAGAAAGATAGAGGGCGAAATACTTAGCTGCTAAGACCTACTAAACCACAACCTAACCTGACTGAAATTGTGCTAGAAAGAAGCTGTTTAGGCTCATTTCTGCTCATTGATGGTTAGCACCCAAATGAATGATGACCTCAAGGTCATCTCTGAGACAGATTTCTAGTACCAGGTGAGCAAGTGTAACCACCACATCTTTTCAGTCCTTGTACAGAAAATCCCAAGACTAATAAAGATGCTGATTAGAAATCACTGGAGGGTAAGTGAATAAACTGCAAGTAATCCATTGAAAGGAGATAACACCCGTTCATAAAGCAGTAAGATCAGTGTTCCCTTTCCACTGTAATAGCAGAAAACATCAATATTCATTGTTCTGCTAATACAATGCATTTGTTTGTTGTTTTGGAAGTTCCTACAACAAGAGGGAAAGAAACAAAACAAGATTAGAAACTCATCAATGCATGCATGTCCTGTGCTGCAATTGGTTAAGAAATAGGAGTGCTTGGAAACTGAAGAGCAATGAACTAGGCAGTGTTTGTTACCTCCTACTAAACACAGGAAATAATTTCAATGATCATCTCCTTCCCAATCTGATGCCAGCCTATCTTTCCAGATTTATTTCACATTACTCCCCTTCACAGGCTCAAATGGCTACTTGTTCTTAGCTAACCTCAGTACCTCATCTCTCCCCCCTCCATAGTCATTCCTGGAATGCACTCCCTCCTCAAGCCACTTCTTATAATCCTTAACTTCTTTTCAAGCTCAGAATAGGCATTATTTCATACTGGAAGCTTTCCCTGATATCTCTTAATCGAGACTATTCTCTTCCTCCACAAATTACCTTCTCTTGGTTATTTGGGTCCCTTCTACCCCTAATAGAAAGTGAACTGTTTGACAGCAAGGGCTTTTCTCATATCTTAATCACCTAACCCAGGGACTTGCACGTTTTTTAATTTTTATTTTATTTTATTTTATTTTTTTTGCTTTCAGAGATTGTATATAGTAGACAGACAGGGGATTTATACCTATGATATAATTAGGAGGCAAGAGGTGGGAGAGGACTCCCAGAATGGAATGTTTCTCTAACAATACAAAGTGTAATCCATGTAATCCATTAGAAACATATCAGAAGCTCTGAGGTTAAATGATTTACCCAATGATCACTCTGACACCCAAGTGTCAGAGGAAAGATTGAACCCAAGTCTTCCTAAATCAAAGACCAATCTTCTATCAATTGCACCATACTGCTTTTTTTTTGATTATACAAGATACTTAACATATGCTTGTTGAATTGAATTGAATTTATATCCCTTGTCATTGTGTCATTAAATTATAAGAAATCCACAAGTATAAAATTTGACTGCTAAAATCAATCAAGAGATTTGTGCTGGTGTTATTTTTCTGGGTAAAACTTTCCACGAAAGCTCTAAGATTTCACAATAAATTTGTGTCTTCTGACTGTACTAACATGAACTGCAGAAAAATCTTAAGGCTTGGCTCCCATTACTGCATGAAATGCCATATTTAGCCTGGCACAGGTTTATAAAATGATTGGCTACAAGCAGGTAACAGTTCATCTGAGAGCATCACTGTGAATCCAATGCTTGTAAGTGATGCAGGCTGCTCAGGAGGCTACAGATTTCAGTGATTTCAAAGAAATTAAATTTTTTCCCTCATCATTTTTTTCTCTGTAACTTCCTGAAACTGTAAATCCCCAAAAATGAAAAGAAAAAAAATGTAACATATCCTCCCACCTTACCTAACCTTCTACTTAAGGCTAGTAAATAAATATCAAAAGTATTTATCATGTTTCCTCCTTGGTTATTTGCTCAAATATATGAGCTGCCACTTTGAAATATCCTCTTGGTGTCATAAATCCCAAACAATTCACTGACTTTGTTCAGAACATCTGGTAAGTAATGTTCTTTTCTCTGTCATGATGGTGGGGCCCAACCAATGCACTGACATGAATCATGTTAAAAGATAAATAAGGCATTATTTATTTAAGATTAGATTATAAGGCAAGTCAAATAGTTGGGAATAATGGGAAGTTCTTTTTTTTTAAAATGCAGAAGCAGTAAGATCCCTGAAAAATCATTAAAATGTATTTTACATTGGAGAATTGAGAGGTCAAGCCATTAACTTTGTGAATTTGCAAAGGTTTCCCAGAAGCTTACTCAAATCCACTCTTCAGGCTATGTTAAACCTATTCAATTTATTATCATAATAGCATAAATGACCACTCGTGCAATGGAGAGTGACAAGATTTGTTAAAGACTGCTGGTGAAAATTCAGGGTCACTTTGAAAAAAGGTAAACAGAAAATAGAACCAATCCCAAAACATGAAGGACTTAGTGAAGCTCTATTCTCATATAGGCATTCCATATAATTTTGATTTTGTAGACTACCTAAACTTACATAACAATTTTTATTAAAAATGCATAATGTCACAGGCTGTAAGTCATTTAAACAATATATGACTAAAGAAATCATGCTATTAGCCAATAAGAAAATGACACTGAGTGCTTTTAAATATCCCTTGAGAAATTATTAAACTTTTAAAATTTTTCTTTCTTTTTTCCAAAATATTTTGGCTACAATGTGTTACTTCATGAGCATTGATTACTATACTTCCTTCTTTCTTCAAAAGAATATCCATTATGGGAAGGAAGAATCTCCAAATTAGAGAACTGTAGAGTTGAAAAAGATGGCGCTCCTATTGGCATCTGAATAACAATCCCTTTTACAACATTGCCAAAAAGGGGTTGGGTATTGAGTAAATTGTACAAGGGATTCTTTTCATTGAAGGTTTTCAAACTTCAGTTTCTGTATGTTTGCACCTAATTTGTTTTATTGGTCAACTATTTTTTAACCAGTACCTAATTGCACTGAGAATTATTACTTCATAGTATGACTTAAGATCTGATATTGATCTGATCATCACCAGAAGTTTTCAAGCAAACCCACTATATAGTAATTACCTACTACTTAATAAAAACATAGACCCCAGCTACTGAGATAAGGACTCACTATTTGATAAACACTGCTGAGAAAACTGAACAACTTATGAATGAAATTGGATTTGGACTAGCATCTTATATCTTATATCAAGAAAAGCTCTAAGTGGATTTGTGACCTATATACAAAAGGGCATGTCATACATAAATTTAGGAAACATGGGAGAAAAAATATATGAGGATAGAAGAAAATTTCATGAACAAACAAGGGATAGAGAGGATCACATAAGTTAAAATCGGTAATTTTGACTGCATAAAGTTTAATAAAAGTTTTTGTACAAATAGATCCAATAAATCTAAGATTAAAAGAGAAACAAGTAACTGGGGGAAAATACTGTTGTAGATAGTTTCTCTGGTAAAAATCTCAAATCTAATAAGGACCTGATTCAGATTTATAAGAATAAGAACCATTCCTCAATTGAAAAATAGCCTAAGGATATGAACAGGAAGTTCTCAAGGTCTCTCTATCCTCTATTTAAATCCAACCACGGCGGGGGGGGGGGGGGGGGGGAAGGAGCAGAGCCAAGATGGCAGCTGGAAAGAAAGGACTTGCGTGAGCTCCCCCCAGGTCCCTCCAAACACCTATAAAAATGGCTCCGAACAAATTCTAGAACTGCAGAACCCACAAAATAGCAAAGGGAAGCAGGGCTCCAGCCCAGGACAGCCTGGATGGTCACTGGGTAAGGTCATTGTACAGAGCTGGAAGCAGAGAGGAGGAGAGCCTAGCATGGGTTGCACCCAGACCAACCAGACCAGAAGCCAGGCAGAACAGGACCTAGCGCCCTGAATCAGTGAGCTGTGGCAGTTACCAGACTTCTCAACCCACAAACACCAAAGACAACAGAGAAGGTTAGTGGGAAAAACTGCGGGGGACAGAGTGAAAGGAGTTCCTGGTTCGGCCACTGCCCCAGGGGCAGCAGAGGAAGTGCAGCTACAGAGCTACAGCTACAGCTGCTTCTGGCCCACCTGGTGGGAGTAATCAAGTGGCAGATCAGAGCAGGAGTGCAGAGCCTGCTTAAGATCTGAGTCAGGTCTAGGTTGGTGGTTCTTGGGGAAGGAGGAGTGCTGGTGTGGCAGACTGGCTGTATAAAAATAGCTCTGAAAACAACAGCACATCCCCTCAAGCTTGGAACAAAGTACCCTATACTCTGCAAACAGTCATACCCCGATGAAAAACTCAAGGCTCAAGTAAGTTGGCTAGGAACATGGCCACGCAGCAAAAACAGACTCAGGTTTATACTCAGACTTTGGAATCTTTCTTCGGTGATAAAGAAGACCAAAACATACAGCCTAAAGAAGTCAACAAAGTCAAAGGGCCTACATCAAAACCCTCCAAGAAAAACATGAACTGGTCCCAGGCCATGGAAGAGCTTAAAAAGGATTTGGAAAAGCAAGTTAGAGAAGTAGAGGAAAAATTGGGAAAAGAAATGAGAAGAATGTGAGAAAACCATGAAAAACAAGTCAATGATTGGCTAAAGGAGACCAAAAAAATTACTGAAGAAAATAACACCTTAAAAAAATAGACTAACTCAAATGTCAAAAGAGCTCCAAAAAGCCAATGAGAAGAAGAATGCCTTGAAAGGCAGAATTAGCCAAATGGAAAAGGAGATCCAAAAGACCACTGAAGAAAATACTACCTTAAAAATTAGATTGGAGCAAGTGGAAGCTAGTGACCTGATGAGAAATCAAGATATTATCAAACAGAACCAAAGGAATGAAAAAGTGGAAGACAATGTCAAATATCTCATTGGAAAATTCACTGACCTGGAAAATAGATCCAGGAGAGATAATTTAAAAATTATTGGACTACCTGAAAGCCATGATCAAAAAAAGAGCTTAGATATCATCTTTCAAGAAATTATCAAGGAGAACTGCCCTGATATTCTAGAGCCAGAGGGTCAAATAGAAAGTGAAAGAATCCACTGATCACCTCCTCAAAAATATCCCAAAAAGAAAATTCTTAGGCATATTGTTGCCAAATTCCAGAGCTCCCAGATCAAGGAGAATACTGCAAGCAGCCAAAAAGAAACAATTGGAGTATTACGGAAACACAATCAGAATAACACAAGATCTAGCAGCTTCTACATTAAGGAATCAAAGGGCTTGGAATATGATATTCTGGAGGTCAATGGAGCTAGAATTAAAACCAAGAACCACCTACCCAGCAAAACTGAGTATAATGCTCCAAGGCAAAATGTGGATTTTCAATGAAATAGAGGACTTTCAAGCTTTCTCAGTGAAAAGACTAGAGGTGAATAGGAAATCTGACTTTCAAACACAAGAATCAAGAGAAGCATGAAAAGATAAACAAGAAAGAAATCATAAGGGACTTTCTAAAGTTGAACTGTTTTGTTTACATTCCTACATATAAAGATAATGTGTATAATTCATGAGACCTCAGTATTAGGGCAGCTGAAGGTAATATACATACATACATACATACATATATATGCATATATATAGACAGAGGGCACAGGGTGAGTTGAATATGAAGGGATGATATCTAAAAAAATAAAATCAAATTAAGGGATGAGAGAGGAATATATTGAGAGAGGGAGAAAGGGAGAGATAGAATGGGGTAAATTATCTCACATAAAAGTGGCAAGAAAAAGCAATTCTGTAGGAAGGGAAGAGGGGACAGGTGAGGGGGAATGAGTGAATCTTGCTTTCATAGGATTTGACCTGAGGAGGGAATAACATACACACTCAATTGGGTATCTTACCCCACAGGAAAAAAGGAGGAAGGAGATAAAAAGGGGGGATGATAGAAGGGAGGGCAGATAGGGGGAGGAGGTAATCAAAAACAAACACTTTCAAAAAGGGACAGGATCAAGGGAGAAAATTGAATAAAGGGGGATAGGATAGGAAGGAGCAAAATAGTCTTTCACAACAGGAGTATTGTGGAAGGGTTTTACATAATGATACACATGTGACATATGTCGAATTGCTTGCCTTCTTGGAGAGGGTGGGTGGGGAGAGAAGAGGGGAGAGAATTTGGAACTCAAAGTTTTAAAAACAGATGTTCAAAAAAAAAGTTTTTGCATGCAACTAGGAAATAAGATATACAGGCAATGAGGCATAGAAATCTATCTTGCCCTACAAGAATGTAAGGAAAAAGGGGATGGTGGGGAGTGGGGTGACAGAAGGAAGGGCTAACTGGGGAAAAGGGCAATCAGAATATATGCCATCTTGGAGTGGGGGGAGGGTAGAAATGGGTAGAAAATTCCTAATTCAAACTGTTGTGGAAATCGATGCTGAAAACTAAAAAATATTAAATAAATAAATAAAGATTAAAAAATAGATCCAACCTTTCTATATCCATATAATAATGTACCTAACAATAATAAGAAAAATACAAAAAAAGTAATTCTGAGATTCCACTTCCCATTCATGAGAGTGGCAAGGATGATGCCAGCTTGTACTCCTTGAACTGGATTCCATCATGACCCCAGGAAATCTCATCATTAGAAACTCAGAATTCTGCAGGATCATATCACACCTCACCAGGACCCTCAGCACCTTTTTCCCCAACTGGAAAAATGAAGGATGGAGCAAAAACTCCTCCCAAATCCTACATTTGAAGGGACTCCAATCCATCCATTTCTTTATTTCCAACCAACTTGATGCCCCTGTACCAGCTACCTTCCTCCTCCTCCACCCCACTTTTCACCTTTCTTTTGTGTATTGTCTTCTCTCATTGTACTGCAAGCTCCTTGAGGGCATAGACTATCTTCCTGTTTCATATTTGAATCCCTAGTACTCAGCACAGTGTCTGGCACACAGTAGGTGCTTAATAATTAGTTATTGGCTGATAATCTCACTAAATGACAAAATATCAAATTTTGAAATAGGTATGAGAGATACAGTGATGTACCTCTGAATATGAGTACAATAATTCTGGAAAGCAATTTAGAATTGAATACAAAAAAATTGCTGAAAAGTTAATGCCCTTTGACCCAACTATACCACTGCTAAGGCTGTACCCAAAATAAATAGGAAAAGGTCCTATACACATAAAAATACTTAGAATAACTGATTCTGCCACCACTTTCCTGTGAGTCTTCCTCACCTCAAGCCTTGACTATTGAAATAGCCTGCTTGTTGGTCTCTTTGCCACCAATCTCTACTCACTCTGACCCATCCTCCAATCAGTTGTCAAAGCATAGATCTGACCATGTCACCTCACAATCAATATACTCCAGCTCCCTATCCCCTCCAGAATCGAATAAAAAGCCCTCTGCTTGGTATATAAAGCCCTTCATAATCTTCTGTCCTCCATTCAGTTTTCTTATGCTCACACCACAACCCTCCCCATCATTAAAGTACTCTCCATTCCAGTAACACTGACTTCTTTGCTCTTCCTCAAACAAGATACTCCATCTCCCCATTCCATGCCTTTTTATTGACTGCCCTCAAGCCTGGAATGTTCTTCTTCTTCTTCTCTGCCTCTTGACTTCCCTGCCTCATTTAAAGTTCCAGCTAAAACCTCCCCTTCTACAGGAAACATTTTCTGGTCTCTCTTAATTCTAGTGCCTTTGCACTTTCACTTTTTACAATTTATCTGATATATAGGTTATTTTACATAGTTGTTTGCATATTGTCTCTGTCAGACTGTGAGCTACTTGAGAGTAGGTAATTTTTTATCTGCCTCCCCAGCACTTAGAATTTAATTTGGCACATAGTAGGCACTTAATGAATATTTATTAACTAACAAAAACTTCAAACTAAAGACATGTCCATAAAAAGAGTAGTTGAGAAAATTGAGGCACAAGAAAATACTATTGGTCTCTAAGAAATGAGGAAAGAGATTATTTGAAAGAAATATGGAAAAACTTCTATGAATTGATGTAAAGTAAACAGAACCAATTTATACTAGAAAATCAATATTAGAAAAATGAACAATTCTAAAGATTTTTTATAAACTGAAGAAATGAAATGAGCAGAATCAGGAGACCAAGTTATAACAAGTTATAACACCATATAGACAAAAACACTTTGAAAGCTGCAAGAACTATGATCAAGTGAAATAACTATCCATGATTTTGGAGAACTGGTGATGAATCATGTTATTTCCTGACAGGTGATAAAATAAGATCACAGGATGAAAGATAACTAGAGAGACAGACAGACAGACATGAATACAGATTTCCTTTTCCCCAAAGAATATAATTCATTATATATCATAGACAAATGATAAAGTACACAGTATGAGAAAATGTGTTTTGCTTGAATATGAATATTTTTATAAAGAAATTATTTTGGTTTTCTCCCTTTTTCAGTGAGATTTGTTGGTGGGAGAAAATAGACCAGTTAATTTAAAGAAAAACACTTAAAATAATTTTTAGGTAAGTCACAGGTATAGAATGTTGCATGCATTTTCACTAATTACTTTGTCATGTGAAAGATCTCATGGTGTGAGGGTAATCTGTATGTTTGTAAAGCAAATATAAAACAAGTCAATATTTTTTTAAAACAAACTTTTTGTTGATGTGGAATCCAGTGACTCCCACCATTGACTGCTTTCCTTCTCTAAGGCTAAGCCTAAATCTCCCCCTCAGCAACTTTCACCCATCACTCCTTGTTCTATACTTTGGGATGAAGTGAAATCTCTTCTTTGTGACTGCCCTTTAAATGCTTATCCTCATACTCCCTCTCTCTCTACTCTTTTTTCATTAACATTTGAAGTTTCCTCAACCATGATCTTAAGGCTCTTCAAAATTCTAGTCACCTTTCTCTAAATACTATCCTGATTATCAATGCATTTCTTAACGTGTTAAACCCAAACTAAACATAATGCTTTGATATAGTCAGTGTGATAAGAAAGTACACAGAGGAACTATCTCCTTCTTTCTAAATATGTTGCTTTTCAATGTGTCATTTTTTTACTACAATATTGACTCCATTATTAACTAATCTTAAGCTTTAATTAAACTGAAATTCCCTTTTTATATTGCTCTTCCCTTATTAGTTAGTTTTCCTATACACAACTCTCTAGTTATATGTCCCCTATCTTGAACTTCAAAAGTTGATATTTTTAACCCAAGTCTAAAATATTGCATTCAACCCTATTAATTTTCATCCTGTTGAATGTAATTTCACAATAAGTATTATGGAAATCTATGACAATTGATGTCCAGAGTCAGATGAAAAATATTAAAAGTACTTGGCAAATCAAAGGTCATGTCTTTCCACGTTTGTAATGGCAAGCAAAGTGGGACTTTCTGTTGTTTTTTTTTTTCCTTTTGGAGTGCTTCTAAGTACTAAGGCAATCAAGTGCCTTTAATTGAGTCTTTGAATCAAGAGTCTTTGGTGACACATTTAAGTCACAAGAAAGCTTAAGTCACATGAGTTTGAGTTACATGGTTGTGATGCCCTCTGTGGGCTGACCCTAAAGAAGTATATATATACTCTGAGGTTAGTATTTCGCTTTGGGGCTCACTCATTGGAAGAGTGTTCATGTGATTTGGCCAGACAAGACTCTGGGTAGCCATTAAGGAGCCCCCCTGCCCTGGCTTTGAAAACCCAGATGTTGGTGCTTCTCTCTTTGCTAACTATGTATGTATTGCTACAGACAGACAGAAGCCCTGTCTGCTGATTTGTGTTATTTGCTCTGTTTATATAATTTCTGCTTATAATTTCTGTTTGTGTTTTCTCTTAAGTTCAGGGTGCTGACTTTTTCCCTTGAACTAAGTGAGTGATGTATGTATGTTCAATTAAAGTGAGATTATAAACCCTTAAAGTTGCTTTCCTTAGAAAAGCACATCAAAGAACCTGTGCCAGCAGCCCTCCTGTGTGCTGTTGTTTTTGGCCTTATACCTCCACAGCAGCTAAAAGCAGCATTATTGTTGCAACATTGTGAAGCAATCCATGTAGGACTGCTCAGGCATCATTCATATTTCATATTAGGAATAATGACAAATAATAAGTTAATCCCTGTGTTTCCTCCAAAAGCATGATCATAGTGGGATTAGTAGAGTAATTGCTTCAGATAGTCCCTGACAATGGAAAAAAATTCTCCCTGTGATCTGAAATAAGAAGTCAGAGATGTGGAACCTAGGGTAAGGCACTTGACTTTAGTTATCTCACCAGTACAACAAAGAAGTTGGACAAAATAATCTGTGAAGTTCTTGAAGCTAAAAAATTCTATGACTTTTATGACTCTATGACTTTCCCTATCTGCCTTCCCTCATCTCATTAATTTCTTCTCCTTTCCATTAACTCCTATTCCATCTGGTTCAGATAGAATCCTCACCCTTGACCCCAATCAATACTCCTGTTCTAAGTATAAGAATTCACAATAAATTTCACTGGCTTGTTTTTGATATTTTCATGGCATTACAAATTATTCAAATTAATCATGCCTTTGTGCAAAGAAATTTTTAATTATGTGGAATAGACTGTAAGTTGCCATAAGAATGTAGAGATAAAGAGTAACAATGAAGGTTGGAGCTAATAGAATCTTAAAGCTGAAGGAAATATTTGAGGCTATCTAATTCTAACCCTGACCCAGTGAAGTATCCTTTCTCATTTTCCAAGTCCTATTATTCTACCTACACAATAACATAGACACTGAACATCCAAGTGGAGTCCCTCCAGAATCTCACCTGGATCACTACCTCTGATCTCAAGGCCTCCTACTGAATCTTAACTAATCTATATTTGTTGTTGTTCAGTCATTGAGTCACGTCCAACTCTTTGTGACCCCATGGAATATAGCAGGTCTGTCCAGAATACAGCCTGTGGGTTGCATGTGGCCCGCAGTGCGATTTTATGTGGCCCATCTGTGGGTTTTAATTTTCAAGAGCGAAAAATAAAATAGTAAATTGCATGGAATGTGTATTAGATTTTTTAATTCCATCACTAATAAATAATCTCATTGATGTTAATTTTCTTTGGTGTTTTTAAGCAAATATTATAGATGGAACATATCGCAAGGAATTTTCAATCTATCTGTGGGATGCATTCTATCTGTACAATGCAGACTAGTCAGTATGCACCTACCTTTATACTGTTGTGTTGTCGCTTTGTTGTTTTGTTTGCTTTCGCACTTCACATCTTTGCCTGTTATATTGCATTCCCCCACTTTCTACTAGTGTACTGTATTTTTTATTCTGGGCGCAGCCCTCGAATAATTATTTTATTTTAATGTGGCCCTAAGATAACCTAAATTTGGACAGCCCTGGACTATAGCATGCCAGTCCCTTCTAGCCTCCACTATGTCCTAAAGTCTGCCTGAGCTCATGTTGATTTCTTCCATGACACTATCCATCTCTTCCTCTGCTGTCCTCTTTTCATTTTGCCTTTAATCTTTCTAAACACCGGGTGTTTCCCAATGAGTCCTGTCTATTCATTATGTGGCAAAAGTATTTAAGCTTCAGTTTCAGTATTTCACCTTCCAGTGAATAGTTTGAGTTAATTTCCTTAAGTATTGACAGATTTGATTTTGCTGTCCAAGAACTCTCAAAAGTCTTCTCCAGCACCATAATTCAAAAGTGTTGATTCCATGATTCCACAGCCATACATCGCTGCTAGGAAAAAAAAGGAAAAAAAATCTTTGACTCTGCTGAACTTTGTTGGCAAGGCTATATCTCTGCTTTTTAGTATGCTGTCCAGATCTACCATAGTTTTCCTTCCAAGGAGCAAGTTTCTTTTAAGTTAATTGCTGCAGTCACCATCTACAGTGGCTTTGATCCCAAGAATACAAAATCTGACACTGCTTCCCTTTCTTCTCCCTCTATTTGCCAATAAATGATGGGACCAATGGCCAAGATTTTGGGTTTGGGGGAGTTTTTATGTTAAGATTCAAGCCAGTTTTTACATTCTCCTCTTTCACTTTCATCAAGAGACTTCTTAGTTCTTTACTTTTTGCCATCAGTGTGATAACATCTGCATATCTAAGATTGTTGATATTTCTTCTAGCAGCCTTAATTCTGGCTTTGGATTTGCCCAGCCTGGCATTTTACATGATGTATTCTGCATGTGAGTTAAATAAATAAGGTAACAACATATAGCTGTGTGGTACTCTTTTTCCAAACTCGAGTCAGTCATGTTTGGTTCTAACTTGGCCCACATACAAGTACCTTAGGAGACCACGATCTGGTACTCCTATCTCTTGAGGACTTGCCACATGTTGCTGTGATCCACACAGTCAAAGGATTTATAATGTAGTCAATGTAGCAGAATTGGATATTTTGGTTTTTTTCTGGAACTTCCTTGCTTTATCCATAATCCAGTAAATAGTGACAATTTAGTCTCTAGTTCCTCTGCCTCTTCAAGTCCCTTCCCCCATCCCACATCGCCCCCCATCCCCACTCTTTTGGTAATTCTCGGTCCACATATTGCTAAAACATAGCTTGCAGAACCTTGAGCATAACCTTGCTGGAGTGTGAAATGAGTGTAATTGTTTGGTGATTTGAACACTCTTTGCCATTGTCCTTCTTGAGTATTGGGATGTAAATTGACCTTTTCCAATCTGGTGACCACTGTTGAGTTTTCCAAATTTGCTGGCATATTGAGTGTAACACTTAAACAGCAGCACCTTTTAGGATTTTAAATAGCTTAGCTAGAATTCTAACACCTCCACCAGCCTTAATGGTAACAAAGTTTCCCAAGGCCCACTTGAGTTCATTCTCCAGGATTTGGGGCTCTAGCTCAGTAACCACACCATCATGGTTATTGGTGATGTAAAGATCTTTCTTGTATAGTTCTTTTGTGTATTCTTGCCACCTTTTATTACTCTATTCTACTCCCAATAAGTCACTACCATTTTTGTTTTTCTTGCTAATTTTTGTCTGAAACATTCCCTTGATGTCTCTATTTTTCTTGAAGAGATTTCTTGTCTTTCCTCTTCTATTTTTTAGCATTGCTCATTTAAGAAAAACCTTCATATGTCTCCTTGGGATTCTGCTTTCAGCAGGGTGTATCTGTTCCTTTCTTCTTTACCTTTTGCTTTTCTTCTTTCCTCAGCTATCTGTAAAGCCTCATCAGACAGCCTCTGTCTATAGTTCTTCAGGCATTTTATCTACCAGATCTAATCCCTTAAATCTACTCATCATTTCCACTCATATGCATAAGGGATATTATTTAATTCATACCTATATGGTCTGATGTTTTCCCCTACTTTCTTCAATTTAGGTCTGAATGTTACAATAAGAAGCTCTTGATCTGAGCCACAGTCAGCTTCAGGTCTTGTTTTAACTGACTATATAAAGATTCTCTGCCCTTGACTGCAAAGTATATAATCAATCTGATTTCAATATTGACCATCTGGTGATGTCCATGTAAAGGGTCACCTCTTGGATTGTTGAAAAAGAGTGTTTGCTATGATCAGTGAGTTATCTTGATAAAACTCTATTAGTCTCTACCCTGCTTCATTTTGTACTCAAAGGCCCAACTCACCTGTTATTTCAATTGTCTTTTGTCTTCTGCTTTAGCATTCCAATCCCCTACATGAATGTGATGTCTTTTTTTGGGTTAGGGGTTGTTATTTCTAGAAGATGTTGTAGGTCTTCATAGAACTGATCAACTTTGGCATCAGTGGTTGGAACATAGACTTATATTACTGTCATGTTGAACAGCTTGCTTTGAGATTAGACCCTGGTACTTCATTATGAGGGCTAATTCATTTCTTCTAAGGAATTCTTGCCCACAATAGTATATGTAGTGATCATCTTCACTGACACCCAAAATGTTGATGTTTAATCTTTCCATCTCCCATTTGATCACATCCAGCTTACTTTGGTCCATAAATCCAGGTTCCTATGCAGTATCAATCTTTACAACACTGGACTTCTGCTTTCGTCACCATATACAACCACAGCTGAACTTCCCTTCAGCTTTGGCCTAGCCATTTTCTTAGTACTGGAACTACTTGTAGTTGTCCTCTGCTCTTCACCAGTAGCATGTTGGATACCTCACAACGTTAGGGGCTCATCTTCCAGTGTCATAACTTTATGACCATATACAAAACATCATTTTAATGTTGTCCATGGGGTTTTTCTTAGCAATGATATTAGAGTGGTTTGCCAGTTCTCTCTCTAGTAGATCACCTTTTGTCAGAATTCTCTACTATGACCTGTCCATTTGGGGTAACCCTGTATGGTATAGCTCATAGTTTCACTGAGCTACACAAGCCCCTCCACCACAACCAGGCCGTGATCCAGGAGGGGAATTAGACTATGAAGCAGTGTCAAAAATCTCAAAGTGAAAAAAAAACCTCAGAGGTCCTCTAGCCCAACTCATACCTTAATATGAATGCCCTCAGAGAGAAACAAAGGAGCAGTAGCAGAGAAGTGGCAAAATTTGAGAATGTATCTAAAATCTGATCAGTGAACAACAAGAACTATGAAAAAAAATGCACTCTTCTTAAGATGCTCTCCTTGGCAATTACAGATTTGGCAGATAGCAGATAATTGACAACCAAAGGCTGCTGAACAAGTTAGAATTATATCAATAAATCAACTAGTTAACAAGCATTTATTAGGTATCTGCTATTTACCAGGTACTATGATGGATGCTGAAGGTACAAAAAAAATGTATGTGTATATTGGAAACAATTCTTGTTCCCAAAGAGCTTACATTCCATCTGAGGAGACAATGTTTATATATAAGTTAATATAAAATAGATGCAAAAATAAATACAACATAATTTCATGGGTGCAGTACCAGTTAAGGGGGAGAGAATAAGAAAAGGCCTCATATAGGAGCAAGTACTTGAGTTCAGTTTCAAAGGCAGTTGCTCTTCTCAGAGGTAGAGCTAAAGAGAGAGAACATTCTTGGTATGGAGGACAGCCTATTTAAATGCATGCAGATTAATGATGGAAGGTGGCATAGACAAAGTAACAGATACTCTAGGGAATTTTAGCTAAAACATAGATTGCATGAAGAAAGGTAAGGTATGGCTGGAAATGTAGAGGTTGTTCGCATTTTATCTGTGAGGAAATGGGGATTCAGTGAGGAAAACATCAAAAATGGTTATAAATAAAGCAAAACTTGCTGAGGAATCACAAACAAAACGTGTACTGGAGTTTGGATTAGTTAATCCCTTTTATTGTCTTCCTTTTATCTAGTTATTTATTTTTCCTCACTTTTTCCCTCCTCAGTTAAGTAGTGAAATAAAATCCCTTCTCTTCTCTCTTCCTTCAACTTGTTTTGTTCATTAATGTTTTAAATCTCATTTCTACTCTTCTTTTTAAAAATGATTTTTTCTTTCATTCTCTTCATTATTTACCCTCCTTTGCTATTCTAGTCTATTCTAGACTTTTATTCTTTGATTCGAGGCACTTAAGCATATTTAGTACTCTTTTGTCTTTATATCTTCGTGGAATTAAAGCTTCTAAGGTACCCATTTTGGGATCCTTCTTCTAAATAGTTTCTCGATTGTTGTCTTTTAGATATTGTCCCCCAGCTTCCTTTTTTGTTGTTGTTATATTTTGTTGTGCCTTATTCTTAGAAATATCATTTCCTACAGATGATAGAGAGATGGGAATTTTCCTATTTCCATGATTGTGTAGTTTGTTATTAACTGTTGTCTTCTACCATGATCATTTTTTCCCATTTCTTATGAAATCTCCTCTCTGGCTCATTGCCCTCTAGTCTGGTATAGTTGCTTCAGGAGCTCTGATTCCTCTTTTCCTGAAGCAAATAAGTGGTCTTTCTAAGTACCAAATCATTACAGATTATACCATGTAAATTCCCCATCTCTTTTTATAGAATATCTCTTTTCCCCCACAAGAGTATTCTTCATTTGTATTCACTTCTGTATCAACAATCCAGCTAGCAGTTTCTGTGGGGGTATAATATCCACCAACACCCAGCACCCAGAAAGCTGCCAACACAGGTCCTTTTGACCTGCTTTATTTAAGGAAAGCAACTAAAGGGTTAACAATCTTACTTTAATCCAGCATACAAATACCATTTGCTTAGTTCAGGGGAAAAAACCAGCACCCTGAATTACAGACCAAATACAATTCAACATCTGGGTGTACAGCCAGGGAGCTCATTATAAACGGCTAGCCCAGAGCCACGTGCCACTCCTGCTGTGACTCAGAGCTCCGAGAGAGAGTGCTAACCTTTGAGCTTATATATCCTGTTCAGGGCCACCTCACCCAGGCTGGGTGTTCCCCACCCCCAATATCACATCAGATACAAATCAATGGCTCCCAATTGTCTCAGTGCTGAGAAATACAAAAACATCCCACTTTATCTGCCCCATTCAAACAAAGGCTGGAATCATTAAAGGTCAACAGCAAAAAGTCCCACCTTAAGTACTATTACACTTTTTAATCCTCCTTTTTGCCTCCTCACCCATTCTCCCATAGGCTTTCCTCTTCCTGAGAAACTACAGTTATTTTCCTTCCATTGCTAGCTATTAAATTGATTAGGATACATCACATATTTCCCTTTTTGACTCCTTTCTCTTTGATTGTGGTTGTCCTGGGGAATAGGCCACAAAGCTGACCCAACCTCCTCACACACTTGGAAATTCATGTTTTACCAGCCTCAAACTTTCCCATGAGTGACCCCTAGGTTGAAGGGGCCCAAAGTGGCCCCAGTGGGACCCTTTGCTTGGTGGATCCTTGCACATTTAGTTCCCTCTGTTATTCAGATCTCTAGCTGAATACTATTGCAGCACAGATCATTGCAATCACAGCCAAAACAAGTTTACACATTTTAGTTGCCCAGGGGCAAGTGGAGAAGGAGTGGTAGAGAAGAGTTCTGTGCAAACCAATAGGTTTATTTGTGCAGCCTTGTCAAAGCATGGTTGCTGAGGGTGAAAGGAGATGTGGTGGTTGCTTAATGAATGTTTTAGGGTTTATGGATTAGCCTTCTCTTCTATTAGTACATCAAAGTTTTGCCCCACTGGGGTTCTTGGTGTCTTAGACCAGAGGTGTCGAACACATCACCTGTGTGCCACATGAGGCCCACAACAACACTCTAAGTGTAGCTCAAACCAGATTAAAATATTATTGGGAAATATTCAACTAAAAATTAAACTACAATAAAACATAGAAAATTTTAATATATGATTTCTGAAGTCAATATACAACCCATCAGGACCTTTATTTATGGCTAAGTGGCCCCTCTATCTATTTGAGGTTGATACCATCATCCTAGATGATGGAGACAGCTAACATTGCTTTATCTCATACATAAATCTATTTTAGAAAGATCTGAGAGGACATGAAGATTGGAAAAAATGTCTCATATTCCATCTTGTTGGTTACCTGACCTAAAAACCCTTACTTAATCATTTTGTACATTATGTGGCAGTTATTTCTTTATAGATCTTAAGTCTCATTGAGATAGATACTAAACTTGTAATTTAATTGGTATTGGCAATTCTTAGATGAGGAAACAGTCTCTACCAATGCATCTCAATACCTTCCTTGAAACTTACAGTTTCAGAAAGCTACCTAGAGCAGAGGTGTTAGATATGCAGTCCACAACATTGCTGAATACACAAGATCCAAATGAATATATAACTGAGAAATACTTAACAAAATAAATAAAAATACAATAGAACATAGATAATGTTAATGTGTGACTTTCTAAGTCAATATACAGCCCACAGGAATTCTTATGTACAGTTCAGTGACCCCCATTTCTATTTGAGTTTGACCCCACTGGCCTAGAGCTCTGCATGGCTAAGTGACTTCTCTAGGCTTATGTAGACCACTAGTAACAGAAATAGGACTTAGTTTGAATCTAAGTCTTCCTAATTCCAAGAACTGCTTTCTATCTACAATATCACACTGCTTCGTAATTATCTCCCCTAATAAATGTTGTTTATTACAGGCTGGGACTATGCTTTGTTTTGTGTTTTGTTTGCCCCATTTTTGTATCCCCTGTGCTCATAGTAAATGTTTAGTGCACGGGTTTTGAACTGATTTATTCAGACTCATCTTCCAAATTACCTTCAACCAGTCCTAATATCTACAATGATTTTATTTCAATTCAACTCAATTTTTTTAATTTATTAAGTGCCTACTGAGTGTCAATCACTGTGCTAAAGTCTAATTGTACAAAGACAAAACTGACTAGTCCTCACACCTTCCCCTGCCTTAAAAAAACTTATAGTTATTTGTTTATAAGTGTTAACTTACCTCAGGATAGGGACAGGGACTGAACCTGAGACTTCAATGGTATAGGCCGGGAATTCTGAAGTAAGGAAACTGCATTGGTAGAAGGAATAGCAAGTAGACAGGTAAAAATTCATAAAAAGTTCAGGTAAGAGAAAATCTTTAAAAATGCTTAAAATATAGATAAAATTTGACTACAAATTCAAATATTCATGTTTCATCAGAGAACCTACATATATAAGAAACTTATTAAGTATTTCACACTTGGAAAAATCTTATATCAGAGGTCACACATTAACACTCTTCAGAAAAAACACCTGGAGATTTATTTCATGAAATTATCCCTCTTCCTATCTAGAACTCTGCAAGCACGGATCTAGAGGTATACCTTTCCCCTCAACAAAAGAAAACCTTCCCCATTTTTCACAAAAAGCTATTTTTATTTTATGTACTCTATCCCAAGAACCTTCTTCCCAAAAGCTTTATTCTGCTTTAGCCTGCCCTCATGAGCAACCCACTAAGGAGCTAGAATGTAAAAGATATTAACCAGTTAACTTTATGGCCCTGTTAGATACTTAGCAGTCTGCCAGCACTTGTACTAAGCCAAAATCTTTCTCTCTTCATCTCTTGTAGCTTTTGCTTTTTGGTCCTGGCTCTGCCCTGTGGAAACCATTCACAAGTTATACATGTCGATGAAAAGAGTACTTTCCAAGGGGCAAAGGTTAGAATGAGGGCAAGGGATCATTCTCTCTGTTCATAAATCTGATTCAACATTAAATTTCCTTCATACTAAGAGTCCTAAACAGAGAAATTTTTCAGATGTTTGAGCAGCTTCCATCAGTATCAAAGCATGCAATGAAAAGGAGTCTTCCCCAATGACTTGGCTGGGTTCCATTCTGGCAAGCATAAACAGAACCACTCAGTGCCCTCTGAGGACTAACATGGATATCAAGAAGGATACAAAATTAAATCACAAATAAAAAGCTCTGAGCATCTTTCTTTGGGAGCTTGTTTGTCTCATGTTCAGGCTTAGCATTCTGGTCAATTCATCATTCACATGTTATTTTGACAAATTTATTAGGCTTTGTTTCTGGTGTTGTTGTTGACGGGTATGTAGGGAGAAGTTTAGGATAAATTTACTCATTCTCCTGGCTCTCTCTTCATGACATATGTACGCTTTAACTAAAGAAATTCACTGCTAAACAAAATAAAAGGTTTAAAAGTCTCACGGGTGGACTGTGTATTATTGGTGCATTCATGAATCATATGGGGAAAGGAAGGAATTCATGGTCTGATTCCAAATTCATAAATCACTTTACATAGCACTGCTTGTAATCTTTGATGAAATCTAAGTGAAGACAGACGGAACAGCCAAATATGCCCATATGATTATAAATTTTCCCTCATCTTACATCCCACAAATATAGATATTATATCCCTTAACACTTGCATAAGAGGTAGAGTGCTTTTGATATAAAAAGAAACACTTCAAGATATTCAATTTATGACATTAAAACTACAATATTTTCTTACTATTGTAATTATACCACTCAGAAAACTAGACTCAGCCCAGTAAGAAAAAATGCAAACATTTTCAGTTTTGCTATCATAAGCCCTATACAGGATAACTAGATGCATTTTCTGCTGTCACAAAGATTATGAGATTAATGATAAAAGATGAAGATACCTGACTAGTTTGTATGGGTCTGAATTAGTACCTGAAAAGTTTGGATGCTTAGCAAATTCTATAAACTATACCAGAAAGTTGAAAGTTTATTGCTAATATATATTGAAAATACCTGAATTTAAATCTCTGATGTGACCAAGTAAAGCTGGGATGCTTTACATGCCTCCTTCCACAGATAGAGACCACAACTTCTTTATGTAAGTGTCAATGGCTGAAATATTCTTCACCGTGAAGCCAATTGTATAGCAAGCCTCTGTGAATTTCTCCAGGCTACTCCTCTGACAGTAGCCTTATAAGCCTTTGATATTAATGTAAAACACAGGCTGTCTACCTATTAGTCATTGTTCTCACTATATAACCAGCACCACTTCCTTTTTGGTTAATCCTTCTCTTGGATGATAGCTTTTATGACACTTTTTGGGCACAATTCTTTATTGGTAATATGCTTCAGCTAATAGCAGCCATCATGTATCTCTCAATTGCCTTTTGGTTGACCTGTCACAATTTTATTCCATAGAGATGTAATTTGCTGCCAAAACTGTATCACTGAAAGCATAGATACACATGTGTGGTATAGCAGGAGTGACCAAACACATTCTAATGTGCCAGCATCTCTCTTGTCATGGATCTCCCCAGGATCCAGAGGCCACTGGCAACAGGCATTAGTTTCCTAGTCTCTGCTGCCATTACTCCTACTTCTTTTCTCAGATTTCAACAAGACAGGGGTCTGGTACGAGGAAAAAAGATATGATTTGTTTACTTCCCAAATCTCCATTTCCGGTCACATAGTGAAATACTCCAAGAATCCATTTCTGGTCTCTCTCTGAGGCACTGTCGTTTCTGATCTGCTAGTACTTCTCTTTCACAGAGTTCAGTCCCTGTTGGGGTCAGGAAGACTATCTGCCTTCCTCCTTTCCACTGGCAAGAGGCCCCTAACTGGTGCCTTAGCCAACTGTAGTTAGGGAAAAGTCAAGTAGACATTTCTTCCCTCCTTAACTCTCTAGCCACTTTGTTTTCCAGGTTATCCTGTAGTATGGGGCCCTGGAGTTCTGGGTGCCATGTGAAAGGACCACAAGAAAATTAAAATTTTAAGTCTTAAAAGGATGTGACTTTGTGACTTTGTTCAGCAATCATTAAACTCTACCAGCAGCCTTTTATAATGAAGTTCAGGGTTAGGAGAGAAGGTGCCAGTTGGAAAGATGCTTTTTCAACCAAGATAGGCTGAACAGGTTGTTAGATATTTTAGAGTAAGCATTTCATTGAAATTTGCAAAGTCTATGGTTTTTAAGTAAAGTTTGTTTAATCTTTTTAAAGTTTAATCTTTTTAAAAATTTAGTTATGTTTTAGTTTCTTCAGTTTTTTGATGAATAAAAGTAATGTCATTTATTATTCAGTATTCAAAAATGTTTATCTTTTCTTAAATTAAAAAATCAAATTCCTTAATGAAATATTTTGTACACTGCTTTGAGATAGTGGTAGGAAACAGTGGACATTTTTATCAGAGAGTTTAGAGTCAATGAAAAGTATGTTCAACTGGCAAGCCAGACAATTCTGTCCTTTCTATTCAGTTCTAGGTCCAGCTTATTGTTCATTTATCTGAGATACATGAACTGAGGAACCAGCTGTATGGATTGTCCTTCCAATTGTATACTATAGCCTAAGATGAAGGAGTTCTTCAACCACTTAGATTTCTCCTATGAAGATAGTTGGGTCAAACTCTTGAGTAGTTATAGGTCTCACTCAGGGGGCTGTGCAGTGTTCTAGGGCTTGATATAATTAGCCCAGTGTCTTGTACAAAGAGAAACAAAGGTCTCCTGGTCTCTCCAAACTAATGATTATGTGTTGACTCAACACCTATGCTAAGAAAAAAAGGAAATGGCCTGTGCCCAAAAATATATGTATCTAAAACAAGATTTGTTAAAGGATTAGCCAAGGCTTCGAGAGGGCTAGGGACAGGAGCAGGACTGGGCAATCCTCCAAATCTGCATCTGAATTGGGATAGTGATATGGTTACCGCGGCGACGACTTTCTAGCTTTCTCTTTTGATTGAATGAATGAAGAAAACGAATATATCAAGGGCAGACTATGTGCCAAACGTGTGCCAAATGCTAGGGATACATGTATGGAAGTAAACAGTCCCTACCCTCAAGAAGCTTATATTCTAATGGGGAGAGACAATACATATATGGGGTCAGGGAGGAATATGGAGAGTTAGGAATATCATGAGTAGAACCATAGAAGAGTAGATTGACACATCTTTTTCAGAAGTAATGATAGAGTGAGCATAGTTCCAGAAGAAGAAATGGAGTGGAATGGGGGTTAAGGGCAGGAAAAAGAGATCAGCTGATGAGAATGCAGGGAGTGAAGTAGTAAGGCATGGGTACTGGGCCTGGTCAGCCAGTAAGAGCAGTGGGATACCAGCATAGGAGTTAGAGGTATAAGGGCATGGCAAATTTTATCTGACCAAGAAGCAGAGTAAAACATGGCTGGAGACATGGTTTAAATGTGGTATAAGGGAACCCTCATTTCTGATTGCTTCCTTCTTTGAGCATGTTCTGGATGATGATTAGGGGAGCATGATGTTATCTGTGATCTCCGGTTTGGGATCCTGGACCGCAGTAACTGCTTCAGGATGATGAGTGTATTAAGAAAGTATGTTCTATAATTTACTTGAAGTTTATTGACAAATGTATTGTGGAAGCGATTATCTAGCCACTAGGTGGCACTATGGATAGAGCATTTGGTCTGTAGTCAAAAAGTCCTAAGTTCAGGCGCTTACTAGCTGTGTGAACGTGTGCAAGTCATTTAACCTCTGTGTGCCTGTTTCCTCTTCTGTGAAATGAAGATAAGAATAACACCTACCTCCCAGATTTATTATGAGGGTCAAATGAGATATGTGTAAAGCACTTATCACAGTGCCTGACACATAGTATTCACTATAAAAATGTCAGCTAGGATGATAATGAGGATGAGGATGATGATGATGCCAGATGCTATGGGGTCATCTGAGCCAAATGGATACTTTGAATACAGTAGTATTATTTTGAAAAGAGGCAGAGATTTCCATAGCTTGTTTTAGAGGTAGAAGAAGGGAAGAGAGGGGCAATTAATACTTACAGGAATAATAAGAGAATAACCATGCCGTCTTGGGGAGGGAGGGAGAGGGAGGGGAGAAAATCTGGATCTCAAAATTATGTAGAACCCTGTGTTGTGAACTAAAAATAAAAAAATTATTATAATTAAAAAAAAGAAAAAGAAAATACTATGTGTTAGGTGGGCAACTAGGTGGTACAGTGGATAGAGTGCTAGGCCTAAAGTCAGAAGTACTCATCTGCATGAGTTCAAATCCAGCTTTAGATACTTACTAGCTCTGTGACCCTAGGAAAGTCATTGAACCTGTTTGTCTCATTTCCTCATCTGTAAAATGATCCGGAAAAAGAAATCTCAGACCACTCTAATATTTTGCCAAGAAAAACTCAAATGAGGTCACAAAGGGTTGGACACAACTAAAAAATGACACAACAAAATGGACACAACAAAAATGTGCTAGATACCATACTAAGTGCTTTACAGATATCTCATTTGATAGATACAGGATACATTCCAAGTACTGTGGACATCAATCTTCCCACAGATTTCAATCTTAAATTATCTGGCAAATGCCAGAAAAAAAATGACCTTGAGTAAATTTCTCAAGTGAAGGATCAGAGGCCTTATAGACATGCTTATCTTCCATTCCTCATCCCCACCACCCCACTTTGAGATTCTACATGAGAAATGCTTACTCATCTTCTATAGTGGAGAGGGAATAAACTTTAAAAACATGAAGATCCTAATGGAGGAAAAAAGGTCTAATTTATTGAAATATCTATTTATTATGGTATAATATAGTTTTATATATACACTCATATGCATATATTATGTGATATAAATGTTTATGTGTAGTACAAATATATGTACATACTTTATGTGTATTTACTATATCCTTTAGAAGAGACAATATTGATTTATACAATGAGGAGAGCACTTGAAGTTCCAAAATTCCAAAAGTGGAACTATATGCATACACATACAAAGAAGGCTCCATATGGATCACAAGTAAGAGGCTATGAAATGAATTGTGGCAGTCATAGTTTAACAGACCCTACAAACAACTTCACCATATGTAGCAAATCCCTTTTTCATTTGGACCATTTTCCATTGAATATCCTACACAATAGTGGTGAACATATTTGGTGAGAACACATCCACCCATTTTATGCTCTCCAAAATGATAGACATCTCTTTGCCATCAAATTCTCTGCTCAGACAATAATCAACCATCAAAATTCTCTTTTGCTGAATTTTTCATAGAATGATTCAGGATTTTAACATATGCATGAGAGATACCCAGTTGGAGAAGAACCTTTAAGGCTATAGTTGCAAATATTTTTTGTTTGTTTTTCTGTAGCCAACAAATAATATACACAATTCACTCTTTGCATCCTTCAGTCACTGTGTGATGGCCCTGATGTGGTCTGCCATAGGTCATAATTTGCAAAAGCTTGTCTCTTCTCGCATTTTTGATCAAGAATATCTTAAATACAGATATAAATTATTCTTGGCATAATTAAATAAGAACACACTTTAACCAGAAACTTAAGGTAATCTTTTATCCACCAGAATACTATGATGAAAAAGGGGCACCTCCAAATTTAGGTTACCTGACTTTACTAATGAACCAATAATTTCACTGCCATTTCTGAAGTATTTAAAAGGATTCTTTGGAGAGCTAATACTAGGAATCATAGAATTTCCTTACTAATTTTTCTTATTCTCTTTCTTAGTAACCAGCCATGACCATATCATACTATGCTAGTGTAACAACAAGCACTCTAGAACACCCAGGATGTCCTGCTAGCATATGTTCTTTGATCTGCTTTCCTAAAGGAAAGGCAACTTTAAGGGGGTCAACCATCTTCCTTTAATCAAACATATATAAATCATTCACTAGTTCAGGGAAAAGGTCAGCACCCTGATCACGGATAAAATACAAGCAGAGAGAAATTAACACAGAGATCCAACAGACAGGGCTCCAATCATCTGAACAAAGTAATAGATACATAGTCACCAGACAGGGAACACCAACACTTGGGTTCACAAAGCTGGGGTGCTCCTTAACAACAGCTAGCCAGAGTCTCATCTGGCCAAATCACACAAAGATTCCTCCCATGAGTGATCCCCAAAGCAAAATCTCACCTCACAATATACATACACACTTCTCAGAGCCAGAAGGCATCACAACCTATGTGACTCAGTGCCTAATTACAAAAAGGTGTGAAAGCCTTCCTGCAAGCAAGCTTTCCCTTAGGCAAGTTCCTTCCCCAATGGGCTCTATGTGACTCAGGATGGGCCAGAGCTCAAAGCAGCAAGACATCCCTGCCTGAAATACTTGTGTACCTTTAGACCTGGGAACATGGCCCCTGTTCCAGGAAAAAAGGGAACACATGGGGTCACACAGGCCTATTAATGAATGGGGAAGATCTTATATTCCATTAAACCAGATACTCAGTATATAAGAAGTTACCACTTTGGGAGAACCTTGCTGTAATAACTACATAATATAGATGTGACTTATAGTGTGTAGCATTATCACAGGATCTAGCTTAATAGATCAGTTTTAAGAATTTCTTCAATTTGAGTACTCTCATTCTAGGACTGCTGAGTTCATTCCTTACCTGACAGGGTCATTTTATGACTGGATGTACAGAAAGTCTAGTTAAACCTAATGAACTTTACTCTGCCTCTACCTCCAATGTAAGCTAGAGTCCCTCTTTCTCAACTCTCCATAGGAGCTGAATAAAAACATTCTTATTCTTGAGAGTCTACAACTACTATCTTATATCACCAATAGTTTTTTTTTTGGTAACTTTGGAATATAATTCCTGTTCTAAGGCCCTCTGGTATGGTAGTCTCTCCTTGTGGGCGGAGATGAAAAGTCCCACCCTGTAAGAGTTGGCGAGAGGCGAGAGTTCTTGACCTCAATTCTCAGCTCTGGTCTCTCTTCAGGACTCTTCAAGGCCAGTCCCTTTAGTAACTCTTTTGGTGAGTCACCTTTAAGGACTTGTCAAAATTTGAGTTTTCTTTTAGATTCTTCAAGTGTTGAGCCACTTCAGGCGCTTCTGTTTTCCAGCTTTCAGAGACAAGACAGATGAGGACAACCCCATTTCAAGTCGCTGAAGGAAAAGACTCTGGGGAAATACAAGATGTTGTAGTAAGCTTAATAGTAATAAAAAAGGAATAGGAAAGGGTTGGCGGGGAGGGTCAGATTAATTTCATTTTGAACATTTTGAATGTAAGATGACTATGTGCAATTTAAAATGTCCAATAGGTACTTAGAGATGGGAGACTGGAGGTCAAAAGAGAGGTTAGAGCTGGACAAATAGATGTGAGGATCATCTGCATAGAGATAATAATTGAACCCATGGGAGAGGATGAGATTCAACAAGTTAAATACTATTGAGGGAGAAGAGAACCCAAGACAGAGACCTGGGAGACACCCATGGTTAGCAGGTGAGCCCTAGATGAAGATGCAACAAACCAGAATGAGAAGTGGTCAGACAGGTAGGAGGGAAAAAAGGATGTTATAAAGTAGTGTTACAAAAATTTACAGACAAGATAGCACCAAGGTGAAGAGGGGGACTCCCAGGCTAACATACTATCTACTATGCCTTCTTCACTTTCTTCAATTGTTAAACTACAGAGTTACAGAATTTTTTTTAAATCTATAAAGACAGACAAGAATTGCATTTAGAAGAAAAGATTACTAAAAGATGCAGCATGATTTCATTAATTTCAGG
Source organism: Trichosurus vulpecula (assembly GCF_011100635.1). Classification (NCBI taxonomy): domain Eukaryota; kingdom Metazoa; phylum Chordata; class Mammalia; order Diprotodontia; family Phalangeridae; genus Trichosurus; species Trichosurus vulpecula. The sequence continues at coordinate 253,142,474 of NC_050573.1, forward strand.
CTCATCTAATTTTTTGACACTATTATTAAATTAGTGATCAAAAGAAATACATAGATAGTGTGTACCCAGATTTCAGCAAAGCATTTCACAGTCTATCAAATTATCCTCATGAACATAATTGAGAGATTTAGGCTAGACAATTGTACAGTTTGTTAAATGGATTTGGGACCAGTGGAATGATTAGACTTAATAAGACGTCATTGACAAGTCAATGTTAATATAATGGTGGGTGGCGAGATCTCCAAAACAGTGGCCCAGTGATATCTCTTTAGCTTGGCATGACTACTTTTTATCAATGATTTGAATGCAAAGTATAGATAGCATGCCTAGCAAGTTTGAGGGTAGCATGTCTAGCACACAGTGAGCATTTAAATGCTTGTTGACTGACAGACTGACCATATCTGATAGCTAATAGGCTGAATGACAATTACGATCCCAAATGTTCTCAAGAGATTAGAAAGATGGACCAGATCTAATAAGATGACATTAAATGTGGACAAATATAAGGTCTTATACAGGTCTTCTTTACTTCAAGAGAAAATTGAGGTGGGGGGGGAATCAACTACACAAGTATGGGACATTGGAGGCAGAATAATAATATGTTGTATATGTGAAAAAGTATTGTTTTGTTTTTAATAAACTGCATGTTTTATATGAGTTAACAATGAGAGTAACTATCCGGCATGACAATCAATAAAAGGTAATATCATCTTTAGGCAGAATTAAGAGATGGATGGTGTCCGCAAAAAAGGAAGTTGATAGTAACACTGTATTTTACAATGGTCCAAGCACATCCGGAATATTGTGTCCAGTTGTTTTTTATCACATTTTAGGAAGGGCATAGACAAACAGAAGCATTACAAATAAGGGGTGACAATGACGTTAAAGGAACCAGTGATAATATCACACATTTGAATGATGGAACATATTCGGCCTAAAAAAGAGAAAACTTAGTGTTGACATGATAGAGGTTGTCAAGTATTTAAAAACTGTCATGTGGAAAAGGGATTCAATTTGATCTTTTTGTCCCCAGTCAGGGAAGAACTGAACAAAAATAAGCAGAAGTTGCTGAGAGGCTAATTTTGACTCGATGAAGAAAAAACCATTCAAGTTGCCCAGAAGTAGAATGGAGCAACTCAAGTGGTTTGGGTTTCTCTTTACCAGTCATCTTTAAATCTTTTAATCTCCCTTCTTAGGGGTAGTTTAGTGAGGATTACAGCTCAGGTATGGGTGGGACTAAATTTTCTCTCTGAGGCCCCTTCTAACTTATGTGTTGTATAATTCTGTGACTAATGCATATAAATGCATGGAGGCAAAACCAAGCCAAACAAGATTGGGTAAGAGTATGTATTCTAATTTGGGTAACATGAAAGACAGTAGCATGAAATAAGATGGGAAGGTAAATAAGAGTTAGAATATGGAGCCCCTTGTGTATTAAGAAGATCACTGTGGCAACAGCCTGAAGAATAGATTAGAAACCACCACTGTTCATATGTCCAGAGGAAATCAGTAACAGATAGTTTCTACGTATTGCAAAATTTCCATAAGAACATCCTATGTGATAGGAAAAGAAAACAGAAGCAAAGTGGACGTCTACAGTTGGAGAACAGTTAAACATATTGTGTCATATGAAAATAATGAAATATTATACCATAAGAAATGAATTTTGAATTCTTTGAATTTTTACATTCAAAGAAAGTGGGGTAGACTTGAATGAATTGATTTAGACCAATTTAAGTCAAATGGACAGAACAACACACACTTTGATTCCAATAAGTGTAAGAAAAAAATATTAAAAGACAACAGAATTTAGAACAATTTAGAAACCAATCTGAAGACCTTGTGATGAAACAGAACATTCTCCTCTGAATAGAAGGATGGTAGACAGGTACAAATGAAGAACAAGTTGCCCAACGTGGCCAATGTGTCCATTTCTTTTACTTATCTGTACTTCTTTGTTAAAAGAGAGGATTCTATAGGATGTGGGCAGTACTGAGAATTAGTGGGATTTTTTAAGCATCCATAAAATTTTAATAAAGGAATGACTGGACTAGGGAGAGAGTCAAGCTAGGAAGGGTAGCTACAGTTCTGTTACAGTAGCCAAGATGGGAGGTAATGACGCCCTATATGAGACACTTTCAACGTGGGTAGAAAGATGTGAGAAGTATTGCAAAGGCAGAATTAACAGGACTCATCTACTGATTAGCTACAAACAGTGAGAGGGAAGGAAGAGTCAAAGATAATATCGGAGGAATTTCACTTGGGTGACTGAGAGAATATTGGCAGCATCCACACAAATAGGCAAGTTAAGCACAGGGACAGATTTGGAGAAAAAGATAATTGGTTCAATGCTGGACATATGGAGTTTGAGGTGACAGTAAGACATTCAGCTGGAGCTGTGTGTGTGAGCAGGTGAAAATACAGGACAGAAAGTACAGGTGCTAGTGGGAAGTCAGGGCTGCAGATTTAGATCTAGGGGTCATTTTTATCAAGGTAATAATTAAAGCCAAGGAAAGAAGAAGTAGTCACAACTGTGCTTCTAGGCTTGAGTCTTGACAGGTTTTCTAAAAGGATGAATCTTTGGCTATGTTATGAAATATAATTAATCATGTTAACTCACTTAGGCATGCTTGTCCAAGTCAATTTTATTACTAATACAGAAAATTACATATGAAGTCACACGACAAATGTTTCCCTAAAATGAAGTGATATAACAAAATCCTCTTCTCTATTTAGATGACATGCATTTGTGTTGCCAACCTTCTGACAGCATAATAACTCTTTTGCCATTGTTTCACAAATGCATGAGGCAGATTTCTATTCGGCACATCCCTCTAGTTTGCTGCCAATGCCTTATCAAATGGACTATTTGTTGGGCATTCCAAGCTTCTGTTGGTGTCATCTAGACAGATATGCACAGCCTTCAGTGTCACAATTCGGTGATAGTCCATAAAAACTGAAGGTTGATGGGATTAGAGATAGGATAAAACAAATATCATGATTGGACTGCTTCTTTACCTTGAGAGGAAATTAGAGGAGGGAAAAGATTTTACCCCTACCAAGGGCCATCAATCTCCACTAAAAAATTAATCAAGGGCTACGTAATTAAAAATGAGTTTGTTAGGTTTGTATGTATGTCTATGTATGTGTATGCATGCTTTAGAAAGAATGAAAGAATGTAAAATTCCCTGACAGCAGACATTGTATTTTTGTCTCTCCTATTGTCTCTGCTTTCTGTAATATCAAATTCTGATTGGCCTTCTCACTCAACAACATACAACAACAACAACAAAACTAGTAGGAAAGCAGACCCAGGTAATTTTAATAATCACATTTTGTCCCCAGAGGGACTTGGGTCTCAGAGACCACCTGGGGAAAATGAAGGTGTTTTTCACGTTATAGTGAAAAGATCGGTGTTTGTGTTGGTTGGAAACACATCATCTGTTGCCTGGATAACAAAGGTCATCAGATTATGGAATCATTCCATCTTAATCTGGTGTTAGTGAGAAAGATCAGCTCAGAGATGAGAGGCATGTGCTATGTTTCTGACTCCTAGGAGAATTTTAGCATGAAGTTAGAACCTGGATGAACTGAAACACAAGAGGATACTGGAGACAGCCTGGTTTGGCACTGAGTTTGAGCTGTAGTCCAGAGGCAATCTTCGAGAAAACTCAGAAATAACCTCCTCTTTAGGACTGACATCAACTGGTGGAAACTAGAGATTTGTAATAGGTTCAATGTGCTGCAAAACTATGAGAGGCATCGGCTGTCAGGAGCCCTAATGGATGGCAAAAGGGTAGGGATAGGGCGTGGGCAGATGAGGAAGGCAAAGGGAAAAAGCAAAAGGAAATAGAAAACAAAGACAATAACTACTAATATTTATACGTGCAAAGTACTTTACATACATTACTTTAGATGACTCTTACAACAGTCCAGTGAAGTAGAAAATACAGGTAACAAGGCATGAGGAATTGCTGCTAACTGCCTTAAGCCACACTTGCTTTTAGGCCATCAACTCAAATTCTTAATGTTGAAAAATGAACTGGTTATAATGATTTCTCAATTATCTCTGCTGATCAAGAAGTGTAGGTAAACCAAAATATTGCAAAATCTCATACAGGTAACAGGCTAAGTTTCTCTTTTTAAAACACGTCTCCCTTTGTCTCCACTCAAATAGCCATCACCCCATTGCATGTCCTCATCATGCTTTTTCTGGACTATCATAATAACCTCCTAGTTGATGTCCCTACATCAAGTTTTATCTCTTCCCAACTCATCTTCCATAGCTTCCAAAGTGATTTTCTTAAAGTGCAGTGTCACCCCATTGCTCAATAAAGTCCATTCTCATTTACCTTTGCTAAACTTCTCAACTTGGCATCTAAAACTCATTGCAACTTGGCTTCAACATATCTTTCCAGAATTATTACGTATTACTTCTCTCCAAATAATGCATTTTCCAGTTAAACTAATCTTCTTACTGTTCCTCAGTGATACCACTCAAGTTCCCATTTCCATAGCTGTGCACTGTCTGTCCCCCATGCTTGTAATGTATCCCCTCACCCCCTCTGCCTCTTTGGAATCTTTGATTTTCTTCAAGAGTCATAAGCTTAAACATCACCTTCCAAAAAGGCCTTTCTTTGTTCCATCGGCCTCTAAAGTGTTTCCCTTCCTTACAATGTTACTTTGTATCTGTTCTATATGGTTTGTGGTTATGTGTGTATAAGCTTCATATCTCCTCATTCAGAATGTAAACTCCTTGAGATCAGACTGTTTCTCAAGGAAGTCTTTATATCCTGAAAGCCTGGCACTTCTGGTATAGCACATCTGGGTATTTAATTAATCTTTCTTGGTTAGTTGAAAAAAGAAATAGTTCTCAAGTAATTTTCATTGGGCACACATGCCCATTCAATTAATGACACATTCAGATATCCCATCAGCAGTACATATATGGTCAACCAATTCCAGGATTCACCTCATTGACAAAAATAAATAAATAAATAAAGTTTCTGCCCTCAGAGCCCTACAATGAGAGGCAACAAACTGAACTAGACATTTTAGGGAATTGAGTTCCCATTTGCTGCCATGGATAATCATTAAAGAAGACAATCTACCTGTGGGTAATTGTGAGTTAGCTGTGTTGGCTTGAAGTGGAAATACTAAACAGTTGGAGTTCTTATTATCAATGTGGCCAATAGATTACCTGCTGAAAAGGGGAAAAATAAACAAATTGTATGTTTTTGTTTGACCTGTAATTTTATAGTGCAAGGAATTTCTGATGAAGAACTCTTCACCATGCAGATCAGCAACTGCTCTGTAATTTGTAGTCTTAGAAAGTGACTGGGGGTCAGTCAATGAGAGGGTAAGTGACTTTCTCAGGATAACATAAATGTGTTTTTTTACATGTGTTTAACACATTTTGTGTTGAAAAATGTTAAATGAGATTTTAAAACACAATTGGGAAGGGGGAAAATAGTCTAAATTAACTTAAGGGACATTTAATTATCTGAACAATGAGGACATTTGAAATAGGTTAAATATTATGTTATTTTTAACATTTAAAGACAATTATCTGCAAACTAAACAAATTAAAGTTAATGATATGTATGTTGAACAAATAGAATCTCTAACCATGAATAAAACACTTTACTGAACCACAATAATATGTGTATTTTAATGTCTATTTTAAATCCATTCAAGGAGTCTGATTTATTTTCCTGGCCAAATAATTTGATATCTAACTAATCCCTAACCCCAACATGTGATAACAAAAAACAAACAAATAAAACAGCAACAAAAAACAATGCTTCATATTAGTACAGGTTAGTATTATATGTTTTTATCTCAGGCATTCTCAATAATGTTTTTCAAAGAAATATCACTTTCAAAGTTTCCAGTTAAAAGAGCAGTTTTATTTCTTGATCATCTTTGGAACTCTTATTTGCAAGACAATAATGTGTCTCACTTACATGGATTAAGCTTTTATCTATTTCCAAGGACTAGAGGGAAGTGCCCTTGTTGAACTCTTTGATGTTTCTTGGTTTTGTTTGTTTTTTCCTTCTGTAAATGTTCTCAAGAGCATGGTTGTCACTATTTTAATATACACACATAGAATGATTTTTCTTGTCAGAATACTGCATTCCATTATAATTTTGCTTATTATATAACAATGATCATTTTCAACAAGATCATACAATTAAATTCCTTCTAAATTTGTTAGAAGAGGCAGCTAGGTGGTGGATAGAATGCTGGACTTGGAGTATGGAAGACCTTAATTCAAATCCTGCCTCAGACACTTAACTAGCTATGTGAACATGTACAAGTCACTTAATTTGTCTCAGCCTCAATCTGTAAATTGAAGAGACTAGATTTGATGGTTTCTAAGGTCCTGGGCAGTTATAAATCTACTATCCTATGAATATGATTCTATGAAATGGATAACGACTATAAATGTCAAGACATATAATGTTAATTCATCCACAGACATTACTCAATATTTAAATCAAATCTTTTTTTAAAGAAGGAAGGTATTTAACTATATACATATAAACCTTTTGGATAGTGAATTCACTCTCTCTTCTCAGCATTTACAAAATCACTATTCCTGAGCACTAATCATAGTCTATTTTGTTATGCTTACCTTGAAGTTCCTTGAATAGGTTCTTTTTTCAGACCATCAATCTTTTGAGATTCATTGCAATGGATTGAGACTGTGAGGAGTGAAAGCCTGCTGAAGGCTCCAACAAAGAACTGAAGGCTGTTGCCAATGACTTTCATCCTGTGACCTTTCACTTTTCATCCTTAGTTAAAACACTAAAATAAAACTGTTTGTCTTTGTAATTCTGAAACAGAAGTCTAAAAAATCTTTTTCTGAGCTGCTAAGTGTTCATATAAGTTGTTGTTTCAGAGAAATTTTTAAGAGGAACTCAACAACAGAATAGTTAATAAATTGAATTGTTGCTGTCATTTCGATTAATAAAAATAACTATCATTTTTATTCCCCAACAAACTTCATCAAATAGGCCCCAAATATACAGAACAAAAATCCCTTGCCAAGAAGATTATCTGGACATAAGACAGGTCATCCAATTCCCACATCCATACTCCAGGAAAACAGTAAATTGAATAATAATGGTAAAATCTAATAAGGAAATGACTAAATGACTTCATCCACTCCAGAAATGCACAAAAAAGCCGGAAGCTTAAGGTCACCAAGAAAGAAGAATCTTCGAGCAAAACTAGTGCCAGGCCATGTGAAGCCTGGATTTTTCATGAGGATTACATGAATACCTAGAAGAAATGAACTAAGAGATAAAAAATGAAATAAAAGTTCTCGACAAAAGAATTAGGAGAATAGTTTAGAAGAAAAAGTGGTAAGCCTTATCCAAGAAATAATATTCCTGAAAACCAGACTAGAACATAAAGAAAACAATGAGACAAGAAATATTAAAACAAAATCAAAAGTTTAAAAAGATAGAAAAAATGTAAGATTGAGTTCAAATGTAAGAACAAAAACAACTAATTTTGAAAACAATGGGCAGAAAATTTAAGAATCACTAGATTGCCTGAAAATTATGGTTTTAAAAAAACTAGATAATAAGTTTCAAGAAATCAGAAATGAAAACTGCCTTAACTATATTATAATCAAATTCAAAGCAAAGATACCCACCAATCACCTCCTGAAAAGATCTTCAAAAGAGAAGTCAGACGAATTCCATAGCCAAAATCCAGACATTGTACATCAAAGAAAAAAAGCAGTTCATGTACTGAATAACTATAGTCAAGATTATACAAGACCTAACAGCTTCTATGAAAAAACAGAGGTAATCTTGGAAAATAATATTGCAAAAGGTATACTATACAGGCTTACAACCCAAAATCACCTATCCTCCAAAACTGAATATAATCCCACAGGGGAAAAAATGTACCTTCATGAAATAGAGGATCTTCAAACATTTCTGATTTTTAAAAATGCTGAATAGAGAATTTGAACAAATATCTTGACCCTGCAGTTGAAAGGGTGGGGACAAAGGTGAAAGAGAAGAAAAGAACTAGTATCAAAGGTGATGCCTGGGCTTTCCTTTTAGACAATTGGCTAAACAAATTTTCATGTAAATGTAATTGGATATTATCATACCATAAAAATGAGGTGATTTCAGAGATTCCCACATAGTATAAACTGATGAAAAGGAAAGTGAGCAGAACCAAGATAACAATTTATGCAAAGATGACAACAGTGTAAAAAAACAACAACTTTGAGTTACATAAGAACTATGATTAATTCAATGACCAACCATGTCTCCAGAGGACTACAATGAAGAATATAAACCACTCTCTTGACATAGATGTGCTCAAAACGTGATATAGACATATGCTTTTGGATATGGCCACTGTATATATTCATTTTGCTTGGCTGTGTTATTCTGTTACAAGGTTTGTTTTCCCTTTCTTTCCCTTGATCAATTTGGGGGGGTAGGGCTAGGGAGGAAATAGGTTAGCAATACTAAAGCCAAAGAAGAGGGCCATTGTAATAGCTTTCAAAATGCATAAAACGGTAGGTAGCTCATAAGCATGTACAGACAAGCAGGACAGTTTGGAAAGTAATATGTAGAATTTATTTAATGTACTTTTAAAGCAAGCAGTGTAAAAAGGAGATTTGCGGCATCATATAATAATCTTTTTTGTATTTTGCTATATTTATGGAAATTTTCTTTTGGGGAAGGGGTGTTAAGTTCAGAATCAAAAGTAAAATAAAACAAAACAACACAAAAATGATCTGAGATCAACTTGTTGAGACAAAGTAACCTGAGAAGTAGGAGAAAAAAAAAGATATTGGGGATATTTGGGAAGACACTTCAACATGAGGCCATGACACTCCAGGTGATGTCGTAGAACACTTGAATGAAGAAACTAGGGAAAGGATGTGCATACCGTCTGGCAGTTTCCTATTTTAACTCATTATTTTCATTAACTAGAATCCAAGGTACATTGTCACTAAACTATTAAAGGAGAATAAGTACTATGAGCACCCTCTTTTGACCTTCTGGAGAAAAGTCTTAGTCATGACATCTAGCTCAACTCTGATATTAATAATGGCAATGATAACTGCTTCGATTTTCATGGGGGAAGTTCCATTGTGTGTAAAAAAGATATGGCAAATGAGAGGGTAGATTTGTTTTCATCTTGTTATAGATAAACATTCAGTGAAATCCCTAATCTGACAACATGGAGGTGGCTGAGAGTTACGAAGGACATATCCGACACAGAGTACCAGAGTCCAAATGGAAAACAAATTTCTGATGTGTGGAGAAATCTTTTAGGTGGTCCTGTATGCAGATAACATTATGTTGCTTTTACTAAGCCTAAAAACATTGCAGAGCCTCCTAAATAAAAAAATCACAATCTTTAAAAGAGTTTAGCCTAACAATCCACATAGGAAAAAATGAATGACATGGAGAAAAATTATTGTCTAAAAAGAAGATAAATGACTAGTCCATACAGATGGTCCATCAGAACATATAACATATGTATGCATGTACATAAAAATGATTGATCAGTCTATACAGAGATATAGATATGTGTGTGTGTGTACCATCTGTATGAACTGTCTATGTATGTATGTACAGTATACATACATACATACGCACAAGCAGATATATAGGGCATTTTCAACTTCTTTGTATTAATCCACCAGGAGATCCAAAATACATCATGTAGTAAGAATACATATGTATATGTTCAAAGACACATCACCTACATATCTTAAACAGATATTGTTACAGCTGAACAATCAACTGGGACTAGAATTGAATAGGTAAAAAAAGACTAGAAGAGTTTCCTTTTGGAAAGTAGTGCAGGGCTTTCAATGATCAAGTTGCTTCTTCAAACAGAATGCCATATTTTTAGACAGAAATTCTTCTAATGATGTTATACCTGAACTTTGATTTTTTTTTGGTTTTATAGTTTCATTTATAGCAAGAAAGTCAATGAAAACATCACTTCACTTCCGAAGATAGTACATTAATTGATGGGTGACTATACAAAGATCATATGAATATAGAATGAGATCTGGAAGGGACCTCAGCTGTCCTGGTGGTCTAATCCTTTCTTTTCCTAATGAGGAAAGCCCCAGTCTATAATTGTTCTTCCTTTGAACTGACTCATCTGCTGTTGGTAGTTGAGGTATTAGCCCCCTGCTAATGATCAGACTTGGGTTTAGGAGATTCCTCTTAACTCCTGTCAAATCCTTTACCGTTAACCTGCAGTTCCTCAAACCATTTTAGGGATTCCATTCAGCAGACAGACAAAGGAGTTGTGTGGGGATAGAGATGATAATGCTCCTTATAGTTCTATAATGCTCTTGGTTGGCATTCAGAAAAAAACTGAGGACAAGAATAAAGGGTCAGTAAGATGCAGGGCTGTAAGTTGCTTGTTTTCTTCCACATTACTCCTTTCATTGTGAATACCTGTAAGAAACAAAGTCAATGGTTTGGGTTTTTGTTTTGTTTTATTTGGAGGAATGTTTTTAGCATTCCTGCCAGCAAGAAACCTCCATTGCCTCTCAAAGCAGGCAACAAAAAAATAAGCATAGTAAGATTTTATATTCTTTGTGCATTTTTGTCAATTTTATTACTACTGAAATGAATAAAAAATGAGCAACAGAGTTCCCAGGTAATTAATAATCAATTTACTAATCAGGCTAGCCAGCAATCAATAAATTGATGGTCAGTGGTTTCTCTGGGTAACCAGATACCAAAGGGGTTCCTGAAATGCCTTAAATACCTTCTGAAAGGGAATTCCCCTGACAAATGAAAATCAACCTTGATTGGCGGATATTTAAGGAGGAGGTGAGCTGAGGAGGTGAGTCTGACAATGTGACTTGATCATGAGACTCAGAAGCCTCCAGCCATCTGTGCAAGGGGAAGCCATTTCCATCCAGATGTCTCTCATTAGTTTTCTCCTTCATGAGCTGGGTCACCCTAAACTCTAACAGAGGGGATAGAAGACAGGGGTTCCTTTCCTCATGGTAAAGGCTCACAGGGACTAGATAGTGTTTATACTCTAAATAGAAATTAGGTCTCCTAGTCAGGTGAAGTCCCGCCCAAAATTGATGAATATCTTCCTTGAGGGCTAGAAGCAATCTCATCAATCATCCATGCCCTTCAGATATTGAGCTTAACAGGAGTTGGTCCTTTACAGAAAACAGAAGGAAAAAAGGTGGATCACAATTAATAATGTTATTAATATAATAGTATAATACTCATTTCTCTCACTACAAAGTTGTGGTTAGCTATAAAATATTGTTTATAGAAATCTGCCTATTCTTTTCTCACATTTTTATCAAAGATGTTTTTATATTCAAGTAGATTTTTCTGATATAGCTTCCATAGAAGTGAGAACATACACATGTGGGTCTATAGTTTTGAATGTTCTCTTAATGGCTTCATCTTTCAAGCAGTAGCCTGGCACCATAGATCCCTGAGTACCTGGGAAAACTTCAATCTGAAACTCACCATTGACACTTGGTTGCTCTATGACCACATAAAACATGTCTTAAGCTCTCTAATTCTCAGTTTTTTCATCTTCAAAATGGGGATAATAATGCCTAAAATAGGTACTTCATGTAGTTGTTGTAAGCCCCAAATGACATAATGCTATAATTTTTTTAAAAAAATAATATTAATAACATTGATAATTTTTAAAATTCATTTAGCATATTCTCCTTTTTTAAAATATCCTAAGACCCAAATGCTAAATGCACTCTAAATTATCTTGCCTCCCATATGAATGCCTCTGTGTATACTTGGTCTGATATGGCAGCTCTTCCCACTTCTGTTTTCCAGAGTGCTAGTACTACTTCACCACGAAACATATTGGTTACTGTGACTCAAGAGTAGAAATGTAGTGGTTCTACTATCAGTAATAGGAAAAAAGAGATTATTTTAGAATATTTTTTTTCCATTTTTTATCTATTTATTGCCCTTCTACCTGTTTCATTCTTAAATGTTTTTAAGATGATCTTATTGGAACCAGCTGCTATTTTTATTTTATTGTTCTTTTTACATGAATGATAAACAGAAAATTTCTTCATTCTCCTGCTTTGGGAGTATCTCCTTTTTTTTAATTTCTTTTTTTCTCATACTTCTATAGTGTAGTTTTCACTTGATGTTTAATTGTTCCCTTTTTTGATACTCTTTTCATTCCTTGAATCACCCTAAACTTTTGACTTTCTTTCAGTTTCAATTGCTGATTGAGGAAATTCAGAATTTCCAATATACTTATGTTCTCTAGATTCTATTATTCTTGATTATTTTTTGTTTCCCTTTATCAAACAATATGGCATTTAAGTTTTCTACTGTTCATGTCAATGAGATGCACATGGATTTTTCCAATGTCTTTCAACAGAATTTCAAAATTTCATGTAATCTTCATGTAATCTCTTTTATGCCACTTCTGCCATGATGCTGGTTGAGGTTTATCCTGAGAACTATTTCTCGATAGCTCTCTCATTCCTTCTATGGTTCCTTCTATGGCTATAACTACCATATATACTGTTATGTATCACTTTTAAAATATTTACACTTTCTGTCAAATATTAGTGGAGTATGTTCTTGTTCATGATAGCCATAGTAAATGCTAACTTTGACTTACTGCATTTTTGTTATAGTTGATTTGCTAGTTAGATATGTGCTATAGAATTTTTTTAAATGTCACACTAAATATATCCATCTCTTTTTCAATAGCATTCGAGACATCAATTTTGATTTTGTCACCCATTTTTATTTTAGGTAGACTTTCTGGAATCTGTATTTTCAAGATTTTCAGTGACCTAAGGGTCTTCAACCTCTTTGGAGTTTAGCAACATCTTGTTTTCATCTTTTATTTCTTCTAATCTTGATTTGGAGTGAATGTATTCTACGCTATTGTCTTACATGGTTCATTAGTATGTTGCTGTTTCACTTGGAATTGAATGTACCATTAACAAAAGCAGTATTAAGCCCTTGTTCATAACTGGTAATATCTCTTTCTATTTTTATGTTATACAATTCTCTAAAGATGAGAAGCTATAGAGAAGGTGTCACTATATATTGGTAAAGGGTGTTTACTAACATTGGAATTCGTTATACTAAGGAATCACAGGCCCCAGTTTCTAGCAATATTGTGCTACTGAATAATGAAAGTATTCATATTTTTACTCCATTTCATGGAAACCCATGCACGAAAAGAGGCAGCTAGGTGTCATGGTGAATAGAGCAGTAGGCCTGGAATCAGGAAGATCTGAGTTCAAATCTAGCCTCGGACACTTTCTAGCTATGGGACCCTAGCCAAGTCATTTAACATTGCTGGTTCAGTTTCCTTAACAGTAAAATGGGGAAAATAATAACACTTAATGCACAGGAGTATTGTAAAGATCAAATGAGATAATATTTGCAATGTTTAGCAGTTTCTGGCATACAGTAAATGCTTATTCCATTCTCACTTCCCTTCCCATCATTATTTAGTAAAATTGCTAAAAGGATTTCCAGTCAGTATGCCATTGGTATTTCTGACTCATCCTGTGGTACCATAATGTGATATCTCTATCGTGCTTATTATGATAGCTTCTAGTAGGGTCCAAGTGCAACTCTATGCTGGTCAATCCATTTCCTTGACTCCTAGAAGCAGTTTCATTGTACTGAATGGAAGGCTAACTCAATTATGGATCTTGCCAGAGCTCAATTCCTTAGCATTCCAGAAATCCTACTAGGACTTCAGAGCTTTTTTTTTTTTTAAACACTCTTAAGGTAAACAAAATTCTCTATCTGGAGTTCGTCTGACATTCATGACGACAATAGGTTGGGCTGGGTAGGATAATTATTATCATCATCATCATCATTGTCATTATCATCATCACCAGCATCCTTACATTTTGCTATAACTTGCTCTTGTCCTCTGGTTTCATTTATAGTAAGAATGTCAGCATTGATAGGCTTCAGTTTCTCCAGTGATATGTTGAATGTGGCCGTTGGACAAGAATTTCATGTTTAGAGTGATTACATTTAAATTAATATTTATAAATGCCCATAAAATTGTACCTTTCTTAGCAACCACAAATTCTTTACAGCACTCTCTCCCCGTCATTACAGATATAGAAAGGAACTGCACAAAAATCAGGGACACTTGGTATTCTTCATTGGTTTTCATGGTCAAAGAATTTAGCCCCAGTTGACCTGCTTACTGGTAATAAGTACCTCCATATTTTTCTAGGCTGGGCTTAAGACTGCAAATAACCTGTCAAAGGGAGAATATTTTTATAGCATTGAAGAACCTAAGAGAATCTGTGTTCTGCTAGCATACTTTAAAGAAGACAGGGTCATCTCCATACCACAGTGAGATATTGCAGCAGGAATTGTTGGATGTTATCATGACCGTAGCTTCCCCCCACCAAAAAAAAAGTTAACAAGTAAACATCATCAACTACTAGTTCAAATATTTGTCATCTTTTCTCTATAATATGATTTTGATAATGGCAACTGTAATAAAAAATATGGTAAACAAGTAGGAAGGCATCTTCTTCATATGACTACATTTTTACATTCCCAAGCTAAACAGAGAGGTATTGATAATGCAAGATCTCACTGTTTGTTATCTGATGATTACAAAAAAGAATTATCTTGGTAGAGCAAACACAGCCTAAAAGATTCTTCTCTAACATGTTGTCTCCTATGCGTATCTATGAATCCCTTGATAGATGCAACAGATATAAATACAGAGATAACTTTGTTCAATAACTCTCTTGTTATCAATATGAAGTAAGACATAAAATAAGAAAATGTAGATGCTCACTACTATCTTAGAGGGTTTCTTATACACAGTCCAAGGAGAAGAGGAATTGCCTATAGATGGTGGACCTCCAAGAAGCTTTTGTTTATGGATGCCACTTTACTATTCCACAGGACCCCTAAACCACAAAAGTCTTGCTTTTTGTGCTGCTTGGCTATTTGAAAGACCTATCAGCCAAGCAATTCACATGGATTGCTACATGCCTGAAAATCATGTTTCCACAATCTCAGAAGAAGAAAAATTTTAAGTAACCCAAAGGGCAATGGAAAGATGCATCTTAAGCATATATAAGAAGATAATGTGCTACAGATGTTATATTATGAATATCATATGGTACAGCATGTTATCAACAAGGTCTTAAATGTTATCAACAAGGTGGCATGACAAATATCAATGACATGTGCAACATGGAAAAGATGTAGGGCAGTCATATTGTTAGAATGAGAGACAGGTCTATAGGCTACACTGGAATTCATAAAATGTTAAAGACCTGAGAGGTAATCTACCAGCTTCTTAGTCAGGTCCTCCATGGAGGACTTATGGAAGAAAATGGACAAATATCTCCCAGGATGAAGAGGCATTCATGGACTAGCAGCTGAGGAGAATGAAGGGTGTCCATACCAAGGAATCCAGAACAAATAGAAGTAAAACAGTGAACTTCATGGCTTCATTGGGAATGTTGAGGTTTATGAGGTCATGGCTGCAGAAACTAAAATTTTAAATGTTATAACTGTGATCAGAAATGCCTGGGAGAGCAGAGAAAATTTTGTCAAGGGTTCTGAGAACAAATTTTGCTTAATTGAGTTTAAAAAAGGGGAGAAGGGGCTTTTTTTCTGCTTCTTCCTTCATCCCACTCACCAAACTGTGGCAATCATAAACACAAGAAGAAAATTAAGGTTTTTTTTTCCCACAGTTTAAATAATGTAGTTTTCAATTGTCTTAAGAAAGACACAGGTATTTGTAGACAAAATGAATGGAAGTACTAAAGCATAGCATGTATTTGTTCCATACATGACTCTCTACTGCCACCTTGTGTCAGTTATTGTACATGGCAGGAGAGTAAAAATGAGGATTCAAAAGATGGAAGAGATTTTCTATACCAACATAACAGACTTTTGTTATAGAGATGAGAAAACAGAGACCCAAAGATGTGGAATGACTTCTACAGGGATATACATGTTGAACTTCAAACCCCCAGTGTTACAATCTTACAAATTGTGAAGGACTGAAAACAAGAACCAAGGAACTAGAGCTGAGACCTAAGTTCAGAGAGAGGCCAGTCTGGTGGCCCCAGAAAATAAGGAGTGTTATGACACAGTCTGTCTTTTCTAACTAATCCTTGATTTCAGAAACCACAGCAATAAACTTTTTACAATATTGCCTACTGTAGTCAATGGACTATGCTAAGGATTGGAGTTACAAGTCAGAGATTTGCAGATTTATAAACTACCTTGGAAGCCATCATAGCAATAAAAATAACTAGCATTCACATAGCACTTTAAGGTTTGAAAACCATTTTATAAATATTATCTCACTTTAGGTTCACAACAACAATGAAAGGTATTATCCCATTTTACAGATGGGGAAACAGAGACAAACAGAGATTAAATGATTTGCCCAGGTCATACAAGTACTTGAGGCTGGATTCAAACTCAGATCTACCTTGACTCTGTGTCCAATTTTCTATCCATTGCGCCACCTAGCTGCCTCTAGTTACATGTATGTATTAAACATCTATCATGTACCTGGTCCTATGTTAAACCCTGGGAATACAAAGACAGAACAAAACCAACTCTGCTCTCAAGAAGACAATGTGAATCTCTATAATATTGGTTTACTGAAGACATGTAGAAAACAAATGAAAAGGGAGGGCAGTAGTAGTTGGAAGTGGGGGGCAGAAAAGGGTCTTCTACTAGGTGTCTCTTGAAATGAAAGGAAACCAAGAATTTTAGGAAACAGAGGTTTGGGAGAAGAGTGTTTCTGGAATACAGGACAGCCAATGTAAAGTCAAGGAGACCAACGATGGAGAAATGCATTGAAGAACATAAATAGATCAGGCTGACTGAAGTGCAAAATGTAGAGAGGAGAAGTATATAAGGTAGGAAGGGGCAGGTAGTGAAGAGCTTTGAATGCCAAAGAGATTAGTTTATACTTAATCCTAGAGATGAAATAGCCAGCCATTGTAGTTTGTTAGGGGGGAGGAAAAGAAGGGAAATTAACATAATCAGACCTGAACTTTGGGAAATAGAATGGAGTGAGGAGAGACTTGGGGCAGGGAGAACAATAAGGAAGATATTACAACACTCCAGGAGAGAGGTGAACTAACCTGAGATGTGGCTTTGTGAATGGAGAAAAGGTAGAGTATCTGAGAAATGTTGAGGTGAAAGACTCGATAAGACTTGGCAACTGTTTGGCTATGTGGGTTGATTGAAAGTGAGGAGACAAGGATTACACCAAAATCACACAGAATGATACCCTTGGCAATAATAGGGAAATCTGGAAGAGGGGTGTGTTGGAGGGAAAATTTAAACCTGAATAAAAATTACCCCCAAAAATGGTCATCCAAATTTTGCTTGGAGACCTCTAGCAGTGGCAGGAGGGGAAAGAAAAGGGTAGAAGAGGGACCTAGTAGCACCTAGGGCATCCTATCTACTTTTCTATAAGCTCTGATTTTTTGTGGGGGTTGGGGGGAGTTTTCTTTGTGTCAAGTCTAAATTTGGTTCTTTGCACCTTCTACCCCTTGCTCCAAGTTCTCACCTTGGGAGTCAAACACAAGATTAATGTCTTGTCATGAGAACCTACCTCCATAGTTGTCATTCTACTCATGTTTTCCCATGGTCTGAGAATTCTCAGACATCAAGACCTTTATATCTGGTCTCCTCAATGAAGAACAAAGGCAATTATCTGGATAAATGTAGACAATAGAAAAAAAGGATGAAGGTGAGCTAAAATAAACAGTTACAGTTATGTTTGAAAAAGAAAGTACAAAATAATCTTCTCTTAGAGACCCCTCACAAGCAATAGAGTTCTGCAAAGGCTACGTAAAAAGCTGAGACAACTCTTCAAATAATTACCTCACTGGAACACTATACTTAGGCTGAGGTATCTAAGATTAGACAGAGCCTTTCTTGGTTTTTGCTATTGATTGTCAGAAGAATCTCTTACAATTACTCCTTCAAGTATGATTTTCACACCTGAAAGTATATCTCTTATCTGACCCAATCAACATCTGGATTTCATCATTCTTTGTATTTTTAGACAACATCTTCATTTTGAAAGTGTAAAAAAGCATGCTAAATCCTATTGTATTTCTTTAGCAATTGCTGGACTCCAGACCCTACTGCTACCACATATTGTAAGTATTCAAAAGGAGAATTATGTAACTGCGACTTAAGCTTTTGAAAATACATTCAAAATTCAGAAACCCATTTTCTAGTTTGTCTGTTACTTCTTAGATTAGCATTTGTTGGTGATTGAAGAAAGCCTGTATTCATGAGGCAAAAATGTGCAATTGTTTTCACAAATGTGATTCAACTATGGCACCTCAAAGTTTAACTGTTCAAATCCACTAAAGAGATGAAATATTGTAACCACATTATGTCTTGTGTTTTTCCATTTATCCAAATGAAAAATTGCTATCCCTTAAAAGGCTTAAATCTCTCCTCCCATGGAGGTCCTAAGGATATTGCTTTCTGATCCTCTTAATCCAGAGCTATATAAGTGTCTTAGAATTTAAACAGTGTGACTACATGTGATTTTTTTTCTGCTTCAATGTGGACACATAAGTAACATAATTTTTTCTACCTAATAAATACACTTTCTTTGATGATTTTAGGAAGTGAAAACCAGAAAATCTCCATTAAATTTCCATTGTATTTCAATGAACACACACACACACACACACACACACACACAAAGTCAGTATGCGGACAATGTTGACACATATTGTCTCAATGCTCTCATATCTCTTCATGGTGGTGAGGTGATGTGGGTGGGGTATTTCAGAAAACCTTCAGGTAAAGTCATAAGACACCCAGTGCTTGATTTCCAGAAAGCACTCATACTCATATCCAGATGGGCTCATCATAAACATCTTGGCTAAGAGGTGATGAATTCTTGGGTCATAGAAACCTATGGAAAAAATATGCAAACACAATAGGAATCTGTGATTTTAAACATGTGGGCACTTCCTAAAGTAAGAATTCCTTGTACCAATGCAATTTGTTTGCTTTGTGTGGTTTAAATCCTGTGGAGTTTCCTGGGACACATAAAGGTTAAATGATTTGTCAAGGGTCACACAGACAGTGAGAGGAGAGGTGAGATTTAAACCTAAGTTTTTCTGACTCTGAGCCCAACACTGTCTACTATACCATATTGCCTCTACAAAGACAAAAAGACCAGTGAAACTTCATTTTCATCCGACACATTGTTCATATCTACCTAGTTTTAAAATGTTTATATCTAGTAAGTCACTTTCTTCTACTTTTAGTAATATAAATTCTGCACATCCAACCTCTTCTTGAATCTACACTGCTTTCAAGTTATGGCTTGTGTTTAAACCTGTACAGAGTATCTCACTTTCCTGTTTCTTCAAGTGTCATCTTCTAGAAAAGAGTACTACAAAAGAGAAAGGTATTTCTCTGCTTGACTAACAGTCTCCGCATGTTGTAGACATATTTTTTAGATGACAAGAGCATAAGCATAGTCACTTGCCAGGCTTCCATTTTTACTAGTGAATTATACCAAATGCAGCACTGTTTTAGACAAAAGATGTGATAGGCATAAAACCTAGCCATATAATTCACTTTACTGATGATATTAAAAATCCTGTCAGAGTCCTGCTGCTTAGCATTAAGTTCTCTTCCAGGGCTCTTTTTAATTGAATCTACAAAATTTCCAAAGCACATCTGTTCTCCTTGAATTTTCCTCATTCAGATTTGCAAGTTTAGGCTTTTCCTGGACTAAGCAAATATGATCACCAATTTTATGAGCATCATTAAGGATACCTGCTTTATAAGTGTGTGTATGTGGATGTGAGTCTTTAATTTCCAATCTGAAATACAAAAGGTATTACAAAAACTACAACAAAGTCTATCCTGCCTAAAAAAAATCTAGACCACAGTAGAAAGGAGCAGGCTTCATAGAAGCTGACTCTAAACTATCTAGTTCCCTAAGAGAGAAACAGAGATTTTCTTGGAGAAGGAAAACAAATAATGCCCTGAGTAAGCTTAGTCCCAGAAGCCCTAAAGCTTTTAGCTTCCAGTATTGCTGGTCTCCAGGAATTTATACTTTATTAACAAAAAACAACTGCCTTCATATTCAGCCTTCAGTGCCAGAGTTGAAAATAATTTTGTTAGTTCTTATTCCTTCTTTCTCCTCCCTTTCTCTATTTCCCATCTATTTCTTTTCTTCTTTGCTCCCCCCCCCCCTTAAGCAGCTAAATGGCTTAGAGCACTAGGCCTAGAGTCAGGAAGACCTGAGTTCAAATCTGGTCTTAGACACTTATTAGCTATATGACCTTGTGCAAGTCACTTAATTTTGTTTTCCTTAATCCACTGGAGAAAGAAGTAGCAAATCACACCAGTATCTTTGCCAAGAAAACCCCATAGAAGCAGAAAATTGGGAGAGAATTTTTACAACCAGTGTCTCTGATAAAAGCTTCATTTCTAACATATACGAGGAGTGAGTCAAATTTATAAGAATACAAGTAATTCCCCAATTGGTAAATGGTCAAACGATATGAACAGGCAGTTTTCAGAGGAAGAAATTAAATATATCTATAGCCACAGGAAAAAATGCTCTAAATTACTACTGATTAGAGATATGCAAATCAAAACAACTCTTAGGTACCACATCTCTCTTGTCATATTGGCTAACATGACAAAACAGGAAAATTATAAGTGTTGGAGAAGATATGGGAAAATTGGAACTCTAATGCACTGTTGGTAGAGTTGTAAACTGATCCACCATCCTGGAGAATAATTTGGAACTATGCCCAAAGGGCTATAAAAATGTGCATACCCTTTGACCCAGCAATACCTATTCTATGGCTGTATTCCGAAGAGATCATGCAAGTGGGAAAAGGGCCCATATGTACAAAAATATTTATAGCAGCTCTTTTTGTAGTAGCAAAGAATTGGAAATCAAGGAGATGCCTATCAGTTGGGGAATGGCTAAATGAGTTGTGGTATGTGAATGTAATGGAATACTATCATGCTATAAGAAATGATGAGCAGGCAAACTTCATAACAACCTGGAAAGATTTATATGAACTGATGCTGAGTGAGGTGAGCAGAACCAGGAGAGCATTATACATAATTACAGACACATTATATCTGCGACGACCAATTTTGATAGACTTGGCTCTTCTCAGCAATGCAAGGTTCTAAGACAACTCCAAATGACTCATGATGGAAAAAAACTATCCATATCCGGAGAAAAAATTATGGAGTCTGAATGCAGATTGAAGCAAACTATTTGCTCTCTCTTTTTTCTGTCTTGTTTCTTCTTTTTCATGCTTAATTCCATTGATTACATTTCTTCTGTACAACTTGACTATTGTGAAAATATGTTTAGTGTGAAGGTATACATAGAACCTATATCAGATTACATGCCATCTTGGGTGTGGAGAGAGAAGGAGAAAGAGGGGGAGAAAATTTGAAACTCAAAAACTTGTGGAACTGAATACTGCAAACTAAAAATAAATAAATTTAAAAGAAAAAAAAGAAAGAAAACCTCATAGATAGTACTGGCATACTATGGTCCATGGGGTCACAAAGAATCCATCACGACTGAATGACTCAACAACAACCTTGCTCCTCCCACTCCTTTCTTTCACCTATTCTTTTACTGATACCTTTTCTTTCCTACCCCCTGTACAGAAATATGGCTCTGACTGCTACACAGAATAGATTATTGAAAGAGAATTGTGAACAATTAAAAAACAGGAGGTAAATCCGAAGAAGTATCATAGTATGGGCCCATTAAGAAATCTGGTAAAAGTAACCTCATTTCCTCGTTGAGAATTACATGAGCAGTAACTGGTCAAAGTGCTACCATGATAGGGACAGTCTATTAGTATTCTAACAAGTCATTTAACAATCTTCCGTGATGTCTTAGAGGACAATATGGAGAAATATACCAGAAATTTATCCAGCCCATGCTAAATAATAATAAAGTAAATTCAGGAGATGGAGCTTCAAGTTTGAAACTTCAAGTAAGCCAGTATGGAAATAAGAGGGAACTAATAAGAAGACTCTAAAGGTAGGTCAATGTTCTTTTAGGGGTTTTGTATCCATTCACCAAGTTTGGATGGAAGAGTGTACTCACTCCAGAATGGTGTGTTGATCTGCTGTTGCCCACATTTGACCTGATTCCCACACCCTGGATCTGCTCCAACAGGGATGGAAGCATCGCTTTCTAGTGGTAGAACACTGGGGGCATATGTGCAAATTATTTGGGCCCATTTTTCTTCATGTTAAACAGGTAGATGCATTCAGGGTACAAGTCTGGCAAATATATTCTGAACATCTTGATACGCTCACACCTCATAGCAACGTGACATCTGGAAATACCAGTGATCCTTTGAGTTCACACTCCTACAAAATCCAGCTGCACAAGTGAATTTTCCTGTCCTATTTAACTTATCAGACAGTTCCTCTGAGGGCTGGCCCTGTGTCTTCTGTGTTGTCTGATAAATCTCTGTGGTGCCTACTATAGTAAACATTGTACAAATTCCTGTGAGGAGAAACTTCCCATCTTTCCATGGCTGAAAATAATGTTTTAAAGGTTTTAAGTAAATACAATGCATGAAACTCAAGAAGAAAACTCAAATTTTAGTAAACAAAGCAAAAAACTTTGAACATGTTGGGAACAATAATATTTTAGCATGAGTTATTTGTCACTAACTTTTTGGTTAAATGTCAATTACGTGCTTTTATATGCCTAAACATTCCCTGTAATATTAATTTCCCAAGAAAGTAATTTTGAGTTAATTGCATGGCAAATGAGTTTGAGTTTTGCATTCTTAAGAAAGCTCAAACTATTTTCTCCTAGGCTTCAATAGATATTTGACACATAAGAGCTGCATTCTGTAATCTAATTAAATGATTATTTGACACACTTACTGCCTTGGCATCTTGAGTCAAGATTTTCTGACAGAGAGCATTGATGCTAAGTGTTTATTATGTGAGGAAATCCTTACTTATTACATTGAGAAATTATTTCCAAATGAAGCACCTTGTGTACAACATTAGCAACAGTGGACATCACAAAGAAGGCTGTATAAACTTTTGTTAACTCAACATCTGACATGGGAAACCAGGAAGATGAATGACTACAACTGTATTCCAAATTGTCCAATACTTTTCATAAAAAAAATAGTCATTTGACTTTGGTTAGGAGCGTAATCCATTTCAGTTTTAATTCATCAAATTAGTAACAAAATCTCATATCCCTTCTTTCTTAGCCAGTCTATTCTTTACTTAAGTCTAATCCATTTCGCTGAGTTGGGTTCTTCAAATTGGCACTAATGAGCTAATGTTTATGATTTTAAAAAACAATTCTTGAATGTCAGCATATTGACTAGCCATATTTTCCCAATGTGATGATTTCCATTACTGACCAATTCAGGGGGGAGCACCTTATTGTCAACCTTGATTTTAAAGACAACTGGATGTGTAAGAGATGAACAGAAAAGAATAGGAAAAAGCTTAACTGATGGTTAGTTAGAACATATGCTCTATTAGTATCTGTTCAATGGCAAAAGGTCTGAAGAAAAGTAGGTGGATGTCCAATGGATGATCTGTTGGCGGACATGGAAAAAATACCTACATTAATGTGGTCACAAATCAATGACTATGATTAAAACTCTGATGCCCAAATGACAGAGCTCTAAAGGGGAACTTGACTATAGTAGGGATAGAGACCAAACAGAAAGTTCATCTATGTTATGCTATTTGATGGAGCTTATGTGCACTTCATCCTTAGCAGGGGCTTTGTGGAACTCCCTTTGAAAGTTTTTACTGAAGCTCTGTGAGCAGCCACATAGGCCACTGTCAATCTAGAAGGAATACTGCTCTGAACTTGAGTCCTCTTTGTCTACACCTTAACCTTCATTACCTATATGGAACTAATCACCCAAATCCTTTTAGTTCTTCCTTCACAATATCTTTCATACCCTTTCCTTCTTTATCTGTCCTCCCTCTAAGACATTCACCATTTAATGTGTAGATTACTACAACAGTTTCTCCTAAGTCTCTATCCATCCTACACAATCTAGCCAGACTAACTTTGTCAAGGAATCAGTAGGTATCAAGTTGCTGACATGAGGGGTCAAAATAAGGTCAAGTGTCAAATCTTGATACAGGCTAAGAAATCAGAAAAACAGGAGAGAAGGCAATTGTGGGCAAAGACTTTACCGACTGACAATTTTTTGCCATGGTTGGCATATTAGCAGCTATGAAAGCAGGCTGTTAACTTACCAGGACAGCACACATTAATCTTCTCCTTCCTTGGTACTGTCAGAGGACTTATTATCTCTTTCACTTATTTTATAACTGAATCATAAACTTCCCTGCATTGTTACTTATTTCATACTTCAATATCTGAAACTATAGTCCTTTTATTACATACACATGTTGTAACTCCCTACTCTATGATTGTGTTCAAGGGATAGCATGGCCAAAAGTTTGTCACCCTGTGTCCAACCTGGATATGAGTTCCTTGTTTCTCATATGTTAATAATTATTATACTAATAACTCCATTAATATTAATTACTTATTTTATTGCTTCACAGATCCATGATATAGTTTCTTGATTGGTGTAGCACTACCTCTACTGACACAGATAAAAATGACGCTTTGCTTTCATGAATACTATGGCTGACAAAAAAAATTAAGGGCTCATCCTTTTGGTGATAAGACTTACCAAAGTTAGTGTGTCTGCTCTGGAAAAGACAAACATACAGTCTAACTCAGATCTATACATGACACCTTTCCATCCTGATAAGACTTGCCAGAGCCTGGGGACCATTAAGAAAGCCTCTACAATCCCAATTTCTCCTCCTTGCCATAATAAGGTATTATAATAAGATTATCATGTTGGTATACATTCATTATTAACATTTTATAATTTCATAATTGCCATTCATGTAATATGTATAAACATATATAGACAGAGGACTCAAAAGGAGGCAATCAATAGATATCACTGGAATCTCATTCACTCTACTCCAAGGGAGACTATATTCCTGCTACAAGCAAGGGTTGGAGAAGGGGTCATAAGCTTAGTCTCTCTGTTCTTTTCTAGAGAGATGAGTAACAGACTAGAATTATATCTATGTTCCTCCTTAAATATGTCTTATCTTGGGGCACAGATATTTTGGTTCAAAAAGTAACTTTCCTGTCCACTATTTCTTGGGAGGGAGGGCAGGAAGGTACTCAAGACTCACACCCGTAAACTTGCCTCTTTCCTGTCAAATTCTACTTACATAAAAGGCTACCATAAATAGGGAACAGTGAGTAAACCCTTTTATCCAAGCAGATGGAAAACAGAAATCAGAGTTCTATAGGTTAGACTAAACCAGAAAATACACAGGACTAAATGAACTCTTTGATGGGAATAAGTAGCAATTTTGGTCATCAAAGAAGCCCTGATCCTACCCAAGGGGAAACTCCTCAAAGCCTGGGGACAAGCTGAAAATCAAGGACATGTTGAGGTACCAGCTTTTCCACAAATATTTGAAAATATTTTTCTTCTTCTTAGAGTGAGCCCTGAAGAGTGACAGAAACCAACGTCCTTTCCCAAAGCAGTTATAAATAACTCTCCTGTCCAAAACTCTCATGGCAGCACTGCCCCCCACTGAGGCACATAACATTGAGTCACAATGCTTTCTATTGATTAGAGAGTCTTATGTAAAATATCTCAAGCTTGGCTGGAAACCTAGCTTACATAATATTTTAGCAAGTAGATTATTCTGATATAGCCCTATTAAAAAAGGCACCTTGTCATATTAGATAGAAGGTTGGACTTGGAGTCAGCAAGTACTGAGTTCGAATCCCATCTCAGGTACTTACTAGCTGTTGACTTGGGACAAGTCACTTCACCTTTCTCAGATTCAGTTTCCTCAAATGTAAAATGGGGGTGACAATAGCACCTACCTCGCAGGATTATTATCAAGATCAAAAGATGTAATATATGTAAAATACATTGCCTCTGTCATAGTGCTATATACATTTAAGGGCGATTTTCTTGGCAGATATAGTGGAATGGTTTGCCCTTTTTCCCTCCAGTTCATTTTACGGATGAGGAACGGAGGCAAACATGGTTAAGTGAGTTGCCCAGTTCACACAATTAGTAAGTGTCGGAGGCCAAATTTGAACTCAGTTCTTCCTAACTCCTGGCCTGCTGCTCTATCCACTGTGCTAGCTAGCTGCCCCTAAAATAACTACAGACCATATAAAATACTTGGGAATATACTTATCAAGACATACAGGAACTATTACAAAACACTTCACACAAATACAGATCTGAATAATTGGAGAAATATTAAGTGCTCATGGGTAGGCTGAGCCAGTATAATAAAAATGATAATCTTACCTAAATTAACTTATTCAATTGCATAATAATCAAACTATTAAAGAATTATTTTCTAAAGCTAGAAAAAAATAATGATAATCTCCATCTAGAGAAACACAAGGTCAAGATTATCAAGGGTATAGGTTAAAAAAAAACAGAAGGAATGGAGTTGAGCAGATAACAAACTATTCCACAAAGTAGTAATCATCAAACCAATTTGGTAGAAGATAAGAAATAAAACAATTGA
Source organism: Trichosurus vulpecula (assembly GCF_011100635.1). Taxonomy (NCBI): domain Eukaryota; kingdom Metazoa; phylum Chordata; class Mammalia; order Diprotodontia; family Phalangeridae; genus Trichosurus; species Trichosurus vulpecula. The sequence continues at coordinate 253,169,119 of NC_050573.1, forward strand.
TACTGGAATAAATTAGGTACATAATACACAGAAGCAAATGAGCAGAATAATGTACTTTTTGATAAACCCAAAGATTCTAGCTACTGGGACAAGAATTCATTATTTGACAAAAACTACTGGGAAAACTAGACATAGACTAACATCCGACACTGTATACCAAGCTCAAAATGAGTATATTATTTAGACAATAAAGGATTATCATAGGCAAAATATGGGAGCATGGAAGAAATTATCTCTCATATCTGTGCATAGAGAAAGAGTTCATGATCAAACAAGAGGCAAAAAAGTTGAGAGAAATGTAAATCATTTTGATTGTGTAAAATTAAAATATTTCTGCACAAACATAACTACTACAAACAAAATTAGAAGAAAAGCAGGAAGCTTTTTTTATTATATTGGCTCAGCCAGCCCATGAAGAAAAGGGAAAAAAGTTACCTCAAGCTTCTCTGCTAATGATTTTATTTCTCAAATAAATAGAAAGCTGAGCCAAATTTATTTTTATATAAAAAAATGATAAATGGTCAAAGGATATGAATAGACATTTTTCAGATGAAGAAATGATAGCTATCAAAAATCAGATAAAAATGTTAAAATCATTAATAATTAGAGAAATTCACATTTAAAAAAACTCTGAAGAATCACATACCCATCAGATTGGTTTAGATGAGAACAAAAATAACAAATGGTGGAGGAGGTGTGAGAAAATATGCTCATATGCACTATTGGTGAACCTATTAACTAATATAACCATTCTGGAGAACAATTCAGAACTATGCCCAAAGAGCTAGAAAACACTGCATAGCCTTTGAACCACCAATACTGATACTAGGTCTATATCACTAAGAGATCAAAGGAAAAGGATCCACATGTACAAAAATATTTATAGAAGTTCTTTTTGAAGTGGCAAAGAAATGGAAATTGAGGGGATATCTATCACTTGGGGAATGGCTGTACAAATTATGGTATATGAATGTGATGGTACAATTGTGCTATAAACATGGTAAAGGGGATGTTTCAGAAAAACCTGGGAAGGCATATATGAACTGATGAAAAGTGAAGCTAGCAGAGCCAGAATGATATATTGTATACCAATATATTGTATACATTCTATTCTATTGTAGCAATATTGTAAAGATTGTGTTTATCCTTCATTTTCAAAGAGGACCATGACATCAGGGAAATGATGACATGACTTGCAGTTGACTTTGATTTGAGTGAGGGAGGGTTGTGCAAGGTCACCAGCCTCACTTTCTTCGCCAGAGCCATCTGGATCCCATAACCAGATATTCATCAGGATAACTGGAGATGACCCAGGATGTATTTAGGAGACCCTGGCTCTTTTAGGCTAAGGCCTTTTCAGGTTCTCACTTACAGTTAGGTAACGCCCATTCAGTGAATTGGCCTCTTTAAGAAGTGAGTCAATGGATGGCCCCTTTAATTAGATAATCAACTGTGAAAGACATAGTAACTGATCAACAAAATGATTGGCCACTCCAAAGAACTCATGATATGAAATGGGATCCACCTCCAGATACAGAATTTGTGGACTCAAGATGCCGACTGAAGAATATTTTTTTCTTTCTTAATTTTTCTTGCTACTTTTTCTCAGAATAGGGTTGATATGGAAATATGTTTTGTGTGACTTCATATGTACAATGAGCATCATATTTCTTGCCTTTTCAATTTGTACAGGAGGGATCAGAAAATTTAGAATTGAAAATAAAAATATGTTTTAAAAGATAAGGTCAAAAAGCAGATACTGGCTCACAAACTACAATTATTTTGATGTTGGTCATTTTTGGAATATCTGTAATGAGCATATGTTATATCTCCTTGCTAGTTTATTAGCTACTCAAAAGTAAATTCATGTTACACAAAAATATCCCAGAACCTCTGTGATAGGAAATACTTAACCCCTTCCCCTGTGCAAGTTAGACTACATTTTTGGTTTTTTTTATTCTTTTCCCCTTAAAAGGTATTGAAACCATCTTTGAGACTTGACTCAAGGGTCCAAAGCTCAGGCTCTTTACATCACTTCCTGGTCATGTGAGCCCCAAATGGCCAACTCAGGCAAGGAAGATTCATTGAGCTTAATCATGTCACGGTGTCCTCAAAGCATTTTTATTAAATATCCTTCTTCTACTCTGGCTAAGTAAATCTTGTGTTAACTTTTCAATTACTTACAAGTATTTTATATTGTTCCAATATTGAACACCAACTATTAGGAGAGTGGCTTGAATCAGGCCCAGCCCAGAACAAGCTAATGTAGTATCTAGCACATAGTAAGCATTTATTAATTTTGTTGATGACTTAGTGACCAAATGCGCCTTGAAATAATATTTCTTATTGTCTTTCTTCACATGCTACAATCAATTCACCTAGTTTTTTAAAGCACTTCAAATATGTTATCTCATTTGATCCTAATAAATCCTAGAATTGAGGTAGGTACTACTTTTGTCCTCTTTTTACAGAAGAAGATCCTGAGGCAAAGAGAAATTAAGTGACTTGCTGAGTGTAGTGTAGCTAGTAAGTGTGTGAAGCCATATTTAAACTCAGGTCTTACTGACTCCAAATCCAGCTCTGTATCTATTTGGCCACTTAGCTACAGCAATAGAAAATGAAAAGAAAGAGGTTCTTGCACAACTAACAGTAACACCTCTCAAATGCACAAAAGACAGAAGAACTACACAGAAAACCCAATGACCTGAAATGGCCAAAGACAGGAGGCCATGCCTGAAGCATGAGGAAAGCCAGAGACATCAGTGGTCCAAGGTGAAGCTGATGCCAAGTAAGGCCTTAGGCTCATATCAAAAGATTTTAGTGCCATGAGAGAAGCCACATTTTGAGGTAGACAAAGGAATGATTTTAGTTTGTCATCCTCCCTTTCCCCTGGAATTTGCAAGTTTTAAGTCAGGCCTTCATCTTCTTCCAAATGTCCATAAGCTTTAGAACTCCCATTGACCCCACTATCTTCATTAACTTCCATGGTATTATCCAATGATGGACAAGATCATTCTCTGACCACCGCTGTCATGGCAACTGAATTAAGGTTTACAAAGTCTCCATCACAGCCTGGGTCAGGTTGATCTCATCTGCCAGTTAGGTGCTCTCAAAAACTCATAATCCCGTGAAGGTCACAATGAACTTCAGCTCTCAACTATCTTATGAAAATGCCTAAATAGCACAGATTCCTTTACTTCAGTCATTTGAATTGAGACAGAACTGTTTATCAGCACTTTAAGGGAATATTCTCAATAGCAAAACCACTCATTCTGACAAGCAGAGAGCATTCTTATTTATCGGTGTGTTTTAAGATAACAGTCTAACAACAGGGGAAAATGAAAAGACTTGGAAAATGATGAAAAATCTGAACAATTCTCCTATTATTGATCCCTGGTATTTCAAAAAAATATTCAGAATCTACCGGTCTGCAATTTAAAAAAAATTAATGGATAGTGAGGCTGGACTATCACAAAATCTCTATTAGCTTAGTGATTAATAGCTATGAATTTTTTAATAATATGTATTTTCTCTTCTGTATTTTTTGTGCATTTGGTTCAGTGCTTGCTATTGAAACATTCATCTCTGAAATACTCATCTTTTCAAAGAATAATTGTTAATTGTTAGAATAACTGTCTTTTAGGAAAAAAAATGCTTATTATTTATCTTACATTTTTTTCTGATTTTTGTGCTCTACTACCCTTGCTGGACCTCATATGTGTTACCAAAAAAGGTAATTATAATTAAACAGAATTCTCCTGATAGGTGAGATAGATTACAATGCAAAGGTAAGATAATAGAAGATGAATGATATGACCAGTACAAAATGTCTAATCCCATTTCGGATGCTTGAAGCTAAAACTAGAAAATCCATTTACATTATACAGTTTCAAATTCAGAGAAAGCCCATGACTATGAATGTCTATGAAAATATCACAAGTGTATGACCCTGTAGGACAGGAGTTCTTAACCTTTTTTGAGACATGAACTCTTATGTTGAACACTTAAAGATTCCTTCTCAAAATGTTATTTGTAAATGTATTGGTTTACAAACAAAACCAAATATATTTACATACCACCATAAGTTGTTTTTACAAAAACAAGTTCATGAACGTCAGTTTAAGAATCCATGCTATAGGATTAACAATACCTTCTAAGGCCTTTCATTGCTGCAATGAAAATTAAAACATGAAGGTGCAAAGTAAGCTATCCTCTACCCTTTGGCCAGACTAAAGGGAGAGGATTTGCTACGTAGAATGGGAGCAATAAAAGGGAGCAAGCATGAAGTAAAAAAAATGAAACTGATTTAAATGTTGCTTTCAGGTCCAGAAGGACTTTCTTTCATTTACTAGGAATAAGCAAAATACAGGAAGGCTTAGTATTGCGTATAAACAGTTATCAATCAAGATCAGTACCTAATGCCAATAGACCCGAGGGTAAACTTAAATGACTTGTACACACTGCCATGCTTAGTGAACAGCTAGAGAAAACTCAGCACCAAGACAAAGCTATGTTTCATTTTTATTGAAACATTCATTGTGAATGATAAAATTATCACAAAGATTAAATAGGGAAAAAAATCTGTTGTACAAATTAAATTCTTAGTCCTCCTTTCTAGAGGGCTGAAGACAACATTGTTCCAATGTCCCCAAAGGCAAGAACAAAAGCAGGTAGTTGGAATGGAATGTCAAGTCTGAGCTATTAGAAAATTAATTTGTTTGAAAGGCTCCCTTTTTTTGCAGAAGGGGACTCACTAAAATGTGTGGCTTTGTGCTCTGATGAACCAACATATTTCTAAAAAACAAACAAAAACCATGAATTATGTTTCCTAGACCTTTCAAGTAACTACCTTCCACCTTTTGGTCAGAGATGAGTCACTACAGGTGCAGAACCAGACATACATTTTTAGACATGATCAATATGTTAATTTGTTTTGTGTGACAATTTTTCAAAGATTCAGAATGAAATAGAGTACAACGGAAAAAGCTCTGGAGTTTAAGGATACAGATTTAAATATCACCTCTCGTGTTCTCTCCATGTATGACCTTGAGCAAGTCACTTATCTTCCATTAGCCTTAGTTTCCTCATCTGTAAAATGAGTGTGTTAGACTAGATGACCTTTAAGGTCATTTCTAGCTCTCCATCTATGTGATCCTTTGGTTTCTTCCCCCATTTTTCTAGTAAAGTCATCATCTCTTCCATCAAAATAGCTCATTTTCTTGACTTTCTCTATTTCTCTGGATGACACCTCCCTGTTTCCAGGTACTCAGACTACTTGCCGTGGAATTGTAACTGAATGAACCTGCTCCCTCACTCCCACATCCAAACACTCACCAAATTGCCAGTTCTTGCTTTATAATGTTCCTCCATGAGGCGGAGCCAAGATGGCGGCTGGTAAGCACGGACTAGAGTGAGCTCCGTACCCGAGTCCCTCCAAAAACCTATAAAAATGGCTCTGAACCAATTCTAGAACGGCAGAACCCACAGAACAGCAGAGGGAAGCAGGGCTCCAGCCCAGGACAGCCCGGATGGTCTCTGGGTGAGCTCTATTCCACACGGAGCTGGGAGCTGGGAGCTGGGAACGGAGTGGAGCAGAGCCCAGCCTGAGCGGCGTGGACGATCCAGACCGGAAGCCGGGCGGAGGGGGCCCTAGCGCCCTGAATACGTGAGCAGTTACCAGACCCCTCGACTCACAAACACCAAAGACTGCGGAGAAGGTTAGTGGGAAAAGCTGCGGGAGTGGAAGGAGTTCGCGGTTCGGCTTCCAGCCCCGGGGGCAGCGGAGGTGGGGCAGCTACAGCTGTTGTTACTTCCGGCTCCAGGCCCACCTGGTGGGGGGAATTAAGTGGCGGATCACAGCAGGGGTGCACAGCCTGCCGAAGATCTGAGCCCAGTCTGGACTGGGGGTCCTTGGGGAAGGAGGAGTGCGGCTCTGACAGAGCTGGCACCTCCCCCCCAAACGTAGAACATAGAACTCTGTAATCTACAAGCAGTCGTACCCCACTGAAAAGCTCAAGGGTCAAGTTAGTTGGTTGGGAATATGGCCAGGACGCGAAAACGCGCCCAGATTCAGTCTCAGACTTTGGATTCTTTCTTTGGTGACAAAGAAGACCAAAACATACAGCCTAAAGAAGACAGCAAAGTCATAGAGCCTACAACCAAAGCCTCCAAGAAAAACATGAACTGGCCCCAGACCATAGAAGAACTCAAAAAGGATTTGGAAAAGCAAGTTAGAGAAGTAGAGGAAAAATTGGGAAGAGAAATAAGAAGGATGCGAGAAAACCATGAAAAACAAGTCAATGACTTGCTAAAGGAGACCCAAAAAAATACTGAAAAATACACTGAAGAAAACAACACCTTACAAAATAGACTAACTCAAATGGCAAAAGAGCTCCAAAAAGCCAATGAGGAGAAGAATTCCTTGAAAGGCAGAATTAGCCAAATGGAAAAGGAGGTCCAAAAGACCACTGAAGAAAATACTACCTTAAAAATTAGATTGGAGCAAGTGGAAGCTAGTGACTTTATGAGAAATCAGGATATTATAAAACGGAACCAGAGGAATGAAAAAATGGAAGACAATGTGAAATATCTCCTTGGAAAAACCACTGACCTGGAAAATAGATCCAGGAGAGATAATTTAAAAATTATTGGACTACCTGAAAGCCATGATCAAAAAAAGAGCCTAGATACCATCTTTCAGGAAATTATCAAGGAGAACTGCCCTGATATTCTAGAGCCACAGGGCAAAATAGAAATTGAAAGAATCCATCGATCGCCTCCGCAAATAGATCCCAAAAAGAAATCTCCTAGGAATATTGTTGCCAAATTCCAGAGCTCCCAGATCAAGGAGAAAATACTGCAAGCAGCCAGAAAGAAACAATTTGAATATTGTGGAAACCCAATCAGAATAACCCAAGACCTGGCAGCTTCTACATTAAGAGATCGAAGGGCGTGGAATGCGATATTCTGGAGGTCAATGGAGCTAGGATTAAAACCTAGAATCACCTACCCAGCAAAACTGAGTATCATGTTCCAAGGCAAAATATGGATTTTCAATAAAATGGAGGACTTTCAAGCTTTCTCAGTGAAAAGACCAGAACTGAATAGAAAATTTGACTTTCAAACACAAGAATCAAGAGAAGCATGAAAAGGTAAACAAGAAAGAGAAATCATAAGGGACTTACTAAAGTGGAACTGTTTTGTTTACATTCCTACATGGAAAGATGATGAGTATGATTCATGAGACCTCAGTACTAGGGTAGTTGAAGGGAATATGCATATATATATATGCATATATATATGTTTATGTATATATATAAGTGAATGTGTATGTATGCATGTATCTATGTGTATATGTATGTATGTGTTTGTATGTGTATATATATATATGTATGTAAAAGAAAGAGAGCAGACACAGGGTGAGTTGAGGATGAAGGGAAGATAGCTAAAAGGAATAAAATGAAATTAAGGGATGAGAGAGTAACTTACTGAGAGAGGGAGATAGGGAGAGATAGAATGGGGTGGATTATCTCCCAAAAAGGTGGCAAGAGGAAGCAGTTCTAGGAGAGGAGGGGAGTGGGCAGGTGAGGGGGGAATGAGTGAACCTTGCTCTCATCAGATTTGGCCTGAGGGGGAATACCATACATACTCAGTTGGGTATCTTACCCCACAGGAAAGAAGAGGGAGGAAGAAAAAAAAAAAAATAAAAGGCAGGGGGATGATGGAGTGGAGGGCAGATGGGGGTGGAGGTAATCAAAACAAACACTTTGGAAAGGGGACAGGGTCAAGGGAGAAAATTCAATAAAGCGGGATGGGTTGGGAAGGAGCAAAATGTAGTTAGCCTTTCACAACATGAATATTGTGGAAGGGTTATACATAATAATACATGTGTGGCCTAGGTTGAATTGCTCAACTTCTTAGGGAGTGTGGGTGGGAAGGGAAGAGGGAAGGGAATTTGGAACTCAAAGTTTTAAAATCAGATGTTCAAAAACAAAAAAACTTTTTGTATGCAACTAAAAAATAAGATACACAGGCAATGGGGCATAGAAATTTATCTTGCCCTACAAGAAAGGAAGGGAAAAGGGGATGAGAGGGGAGGGGGGTGATAGAGGGGAGGGCTGACTGGGGAACAGGGCAACCAGAATATACGCCATCTTGGAGTGGGGGCGGAGGGCAGAAATGGGGAGAAAATTTGTAATTCAAACTGTTGTGAAAATCAATGCTGAAAACCAAATATGCTAAATAAATAAATTGCATTAAAAAAAAAAAAAACAAAAAAAAAAAATAATGTTCCTCCATAGCTGTGTCTTTTTATTGCCACTGCCCCCATCTTTTTTGAGGCCTGTGGACTACAATGATAGCTTCCTAATTGATCTCCTTACCTCCATCTTTACCATCCCTGCCAAATTAAGTTCCCAAAAGTACATTCTCACTATTTCAAAGACCTTTAATGGCTCCCTCCAACCCAAATGCCTTTGCTTAATATTCAAGGCTCTCTATCATCTAGCTTCAAACAACCTTTTTGTCATATTGCTACATAAACATATCCTCCATTACAGTCACTCTCATTTCAAAGTGGTCCTCTGAACACACTGTGTGCTTTCCTGTTTTTGCAGCTCTGTTCACATGTTCCATCCTGCTTAGAACTCCATCACTCCAACTCTGAACTTTATCAAAATCTTTAAAATTCTTTCCTGACTCTCCCAGCTCAAACTATTCTCCTTCCTTTGAAATCCTACATGATATGTTGTTGTCTATACTACTCATTTGTCACTTACATTCTTTCTCACACTGTGAGTTATCTTTTATGTATGCATTTCTTATGTCTCCAACTGGATTGTTCACTCCTTAGGGTCAGGGACTGTGACTTAATGTGGTTTTTTTTTATCCTCTCTACCCCTTAGTGTATAGTTTGGTGGGAGGGAGGATAAGCATTTATATCAGGCCTGCACAACATATGGCCTGCAGGTCCCCTGCAGCCCACCAAAGGACTTCTAGCTGCCCATGAAAAATGTAGGGCTGCCACTGTGCACGCTCTCCTGTTTGTCATGTGACACACAGCAACCAACCATCATCAATCTGTCTCTAGTTTACCTATCTGCAACCCGAAGATGTTTGTCCTGTTTTCATTTTGGTCCCCTATGTACTGCCATGTTGTGCAAGTCTGATTTATACAGTGCCTACTATGTGCTCGGTTTTCAATTATCTCATTTGATCTTCACAGCAGCCCTGAAAAGTAGATGTGATTATTATCACCATTTACGGTTAATGAAACTGAGGCAAAGAAATGTTAAGTGACTTGCCCAAGATCACAAAACTAGTAAATGTCTGAGGCAAGATTAACTCAGGTCTTCCTAATCCTAGACCCATCACTCTAGTCACTGCACCACCTGGCTGTCTCTAGTATACAGTAAGGGCTCAATAAATATGAACCAAATGTTTAATTGACTAAAAAAAAAAATGAAGAACCATAAGACAGCCCTTGTCCTTGAGAAGCTTGCAAGCTAGAGAGATCAGACTGACATGTATGAAACCATTAGTGACTAGTATAAGATGATGTGTTGTTATTTGACCCTACAAGACCAATGGCTCTTGAAAAAAAATTGCTTTCTATGGCTAAAAAGCTAGCCTCCAGTCATAGAGACCTGGATTCAAGACCTGCTTCAGCCACATTCCAGCTATGTGAACCTAGATAAGTCACTTAACCTCTATATGCCCCAGGCAGTTCTGTAAGACTATAAATTGCAGATGAAGTACAGATCTGCATTGATAGAGAATGCTCTTCACTAAGCAGTCTCTGTACTGATGAATCACAGTTCTAGACAATAATAATAATGATAATGATGATAATAAATAAATTCAGTATACAAGATGTCCCAAAAGTCATAGTGCTTTATTAGTTTAAAATTGTACTATGACTGTTGGGACATCCGGTAAAACTGAGTACTCAATTGTAAGACGCTGATTCTAAATGTCAGAATTTGGAGGAAGAGAGGAGAAAAGCAAAGGCTGGAGAAGACCATGAAAGCTTGTTTAAAGAAGATGAGACTTGAACTGGAATGGGTTGGAAAACTTTCTTTTTTAATTTTCATCAAATACTTCTTAACCTCTTTCTCTTTTAGTTCTTCCCACTGACATGTGCTTAGTAACTACATAAAAATTTCTAGGGGTTGGGGCAGCTAGGTGGCGCAGTCAGTAGAGCACCGGCCCTGGAGTCAGGAGGACCTGAGTTCAAATCCGGCCTCAAACACTTGACACATGTACTAGCTGTGTGACCTTGGGCAAGTCACTTAACCCCAACTGCCCTGCCAAAAAGCAAAAAAAAAAAAAAAAATTTCTAGGGGTTGAGAAGTACACAAGAAAATTCCCATCTATCCTTCCTTTAAATAGGATGAGTGTTTCCTAACTTATTCTCCTGGAGGTTATTTAGACAGATACTAGATCAGAAATTATATAAAATCTCACCTATTGCACCCATTTCAGTGGGAAAGCAGAGCCGTTGGCTTTGTGTGCTATATTACTCATCTCTTTGTGGTCCTCTTACAACATTGATTTTACTGGAACTTCATTCTGCTTTTATTTTTTTTTCTCTTTATTCCCTTTGCCATGGTGGTTTAGCCATCAAACTTTATTTTTAGTTGGCAACAGCCTGGGCTGCCGACTAACCTCAAATAGTATAGCAACTTACTTTTTGACTTTGAGGTGTGAACTTTTTGCTCCTCTTCTTTTCTTTTTAAAATATATTCCTTTTTTTCTTTAGGCCTCTAGCTTAGAACAAAGGCTCACATAGTCAAGGTTTTGATCAAATATGTACCTTGCTGATGTCAAGGACCCTCGGGCAGTTAAAAAAAAAACTTGGGGATATTCTTAGTGGAAAAGATTTCTCACCGATACATTTATTAATTTAACTACCACACCAGGAAGTCAGCCTCAGGCTGCTTTATCTAGGCCATCAACTCAGCAGGACTATCTTGTTTCACACAACAGATGAATTCTGGAAAAGCTATATGTAAAATGAATTTTTGTAAAGCAAACATTATTTTTCCATTCACTCACATTATAATATGTTCCAATAAGTAAAATATTGATTTAAAGATTTTTTATTGCAAAAAAAAAGAAGGCATTTAACCTTTTTAAGGTTTGTGTTAGAAGGAAAACATAATTAATCCTTAATTCTCAAAAGTCATATGACAGAGAGAATAAATTCTATCAGGCTCTGCCCAAGCTGGAAAAGTATAAATTATGGTCCCAGCAACTAACTCTGCCTCTAGTCTAAGGACAAAGCTAAGTTAATTCAGAATCTCGTGTCCCAAACTTTGGCCACTAGGGGATGAATTATTGAATAGTAGCAACACAAATTTCTGATCAATAATTAAAAATAATACTCTAATCTCACTGAGTTTGACTGCCACTGCTGATATTAACTCAATGGAATGAACCGACCTGAAAGCTGAGTAGAGACTTTCTGATTGGAGTATGAGAGGGATAGGAAATGGACCTAGATATTTTCAAGTCTATCTCACCTTTCTGGGCAAAACAAATCAAATAAACAGAAATAATCAAACCTCAAAATGGTACAACATTCCCCAGGAAATGTATTATTCTTTCCCCTGGAGTTCACAGCCATTGTTATTCCCTTCAGACTCATTACTACAAACTCTTGCTAAGTGAAACTTGCCTGAGTCCATGCTCCCGGTGGGTGGTCTCACTCTTCGTATCTGCCTCTGGCAATAACTAGAGTCATTCTGCTTGTGGAAACAATACCCTTTGGTGATGATATGCTGGATACCCAGGGTTAAAATATTTATGAGGATACATGCATGCACACACACACCTACATACACACACACACACACACACACACAAAATGGTTTTTCAAGTTTAACAACTTCAATCAAGTCAACCTTACCTGTCAAAATAATAAAACCCAACTCTTAAGATTCACTTGAGCTTTCAAATCATAGGTAAATTGCCCCTAAAATTCCTCCTTTTGGGTTCTTTTTTTGGGTCCTATAACTACAGATCTATATTTGGAGACAAGTAAGGAGAATTTTACCTTGAAGACTATGCCACATGGGAATGAATACTAATTTGTAGTCCTGCTGTGAAAATTTTAGTCAATTATCAACACAACTGTGCCAAATGAAAACACCTGATAAGTATAGGTCGAATTGCTTTATGTAGTGCTAGATACATCAGTAGTACCCTCATGCATGCAACTAATCTGTGCTAAGGGTTGTCATGCAGCTAGAGTTAGAGTATGGTCCAATGTGAAGAATGGAAGATAGATTAGAAAAAAAAATTACTTCAAAACTTTTTGATATTTGAAATCCTAGAGCTAGGACAGAGCACTAACCTCTAAAGGAACCTTTCATTTTTTGAAAAATGGAAGCATCTCTGATTCATTCAGAGTCCCAAAGAGTAGCTGTTAAGTTTCTATTTGCTTGTTTCACTTCTTGTTTCTTCTGCCAGTTAGATAATTACAGCTGAGTCCCAGCAGCATATGGCAGTGGACTGGGGAGAAGAAACCCAAATGGAAAAAAAAAAGCACAAAGACAAAAATAAACGTAAGTCAAGTTTGTGCTGCTGGGTAGTTTCTTTTCATCTTTAATGAGAGGTTAATTAACTGTACAATATGCTTCAACTGTATAGCACCCCATGGCTCCCAAAAGACCCCTCCCCATGCTGTAAATGGGTGTTTGTGGGATTCTTTGTGTGACTAGAGCTAAGTGAACCAGTTTGGATCGCAGATGAATGGGCTCCAAACCTTTTCTCATAAATTTATTAACAATCCTTTATCCCTTTCTCTTACTCGGGTAAGAATTCCCAGTCTCCTGGGATTCCAGGAGAAGGGGTAGAGACAGAGAGTAGGAAATCCAGAACTAGATTCTAAATGATGTCCTTTCTTCCCAATCTGGATAGATCTATGCAACAACCCGTGAATACAAAAACTTTGTGGAAAAAAATATAATTTCTTCATTTAATTTTTCTTCTTAAATAACTGTTAGCATAATATGGACATCACTCCATTCTGAGCTCTAGTGGTCTGCTTTCTATGTGGCCATAACATTGAAGTTTAATTCCAGACATGTAATCCTGAAAATCAGTGTTATAAAGCGTTTTTGGATAAGAAATAGCAAGAACAATTGTATGTCTTACTACATCCAAAAGACTGAAAAATGCCCATCTAAAAATAGTGAACCTTGGGCATAATTGGTCACTCAGCCTTCTCCAAAAGCAAAAATTGTCATTCACAAAATCTCAGTGTTAGAAGGGATCTCAGGGACCATCTAATCCCATCCCAAGAATTCCTTTCACGGAGAGAAATAACTAATTATTGAATGAGGTCCAAAGTTTTTCCCCTTTTCTACTTCCTCATACAGAAATCTGCCAGTATGGGAAATCTTACTCAAAGATTTACCCAGCCAGGAAAGCTAAGACCTAATCAAAGACAGTAAAGAAATTCTAAGTTTAAGCAAATGGGTGGATTCCTGATCATTGTGTTTACTCAGATAGGTCTGGGAAAATGAGGATTTTCCCTTTTGTAAGACAGGTGATATAGAACTTGATATCCCTTTGACCAAAATTTGAGTGCTCAGTGTCAATTACCTTAAGACCCTCATTGGAATAAGCCCACCTCTCATTGTAATAATATTCTCTCATTAATTGTTAACCAATCAGAGTTGATTGCCACTCTGAGGTACACCCACTTTTCCAAGGACATATAAACTGTGAACCCACTGCAATGAGGGGGTCTTTGACATTCAAGAGTGTCATTGACCCTTTCCATAATAAAATGCTAGCATTATTAATAAAATGATTTATTACCCAGAAGCTATGTCTCACAAATTTTTTCAATGTCATACCACATTCCCATCAAGCAGTAATGTAGCCTTCATGTGAAAGGCTCTAGTGAAGAAAAACCCACTACCCCTTTATTCATTGTTGAATAACTGATGATGTGAGGAAGGACCTGCTACCCCCTTGTTCATTCTCAAATGATTGAACAATGATGGGAAAGAAGAAGCCACTACTTCTTCTAAGGCAGTGGAATTTACTTTTATACCTCTCTGATTATTATAGTTTTTCTTTATTTCAATTTGCTGCACCATAACTTTATTCACCCACTGCTCCTGATTCTGCCCTCTGGTACCAAGCAAAACAAGTATAATCCCTCTTATATATGGTAGTCCTTTGAATATTCAAGGACAGCTATCATGTCTTCCCTAAGTCTTCTATTCTCTAGGTCCTCCCCTCCCTAACCCTATCCTGGTTTCCATATTTTGGAAGCTCTTCTCCTTGTCAATGACCTTTCTAAAAATGTCATTCTAACAATTAATCATGATATTCTAGATGGGGGTCTGACCAGGAGAGAGCATAAAGAGACCTTGTTCTGATCACATGTAACTCTCAAAAGCAGTCAAAGATTATATTGCTGTTGAGTTGTTTTTCAGTTGTTTCTGAATCTTTGTGACCCCATTTGGGGTGTCCTTAGTAGAGATGCTGGAATGGTTTGCCATTTCCTTTTCCACTTCATTTTACAAATGAGGGAACTGAAGCAAACAGGATTAAACAACTTGTCACACAGCTAGTGAGTGTCAGGGGCCATATTTGAACTCATATTTGAAGATGAGTCTTCCTGACTCTAGGCCAGGTACTCTATCCAATGAGCCTCCTAGCTGTGCTCTATTCTGTTACTACATCTCATTGTTGACTCATATTGCCTTTGCATCCCACCAAAATCCCTAGATATTTTTCATATGACCTCTGCTATCTTATATTTCTGAAGTATATTTCATACTCTTTCCCCCCTATCCCATCACACACACACACACACACACACACACACACACACACACATACATACACACACATAAACACTTTCCAACTCCAGCTATAATTAACTTAATACAACCCTTCCTGGAAAGTATGTGCTAACTGGCCAATCATTAACTGTGATTTCCCTGTCTAAAACACATCATTCTCTTACATAGATTGTCTTCCCTAGTTGAAAGAAGGCAGTATCTTGTTTGCTTATATTTATATCCTGATTTCTTAGCGCAGGGCCTGGTGCATAGTAAGTGCTTAATATTTTGTTTCCATTAATTCTATATTGCCTATTCCTCCCAGCATTGTATAATCTAAAAATCTGATAAACGTGACAGTTATTGTAACAACAATGTTGTTAGCAGCTGCTGTGGAGGTGAAAGACCAATAACAAGACCAACAACAGGAGCACACAGGAGGGCTGCTAGCACAGGTTCTTTGATCTGCTTTTCGACGGAAGGCAACTTTAAGGGGTTAACAATCTTACTTTAATTAAACATACATATACCACTCACTTAGTTCAAGGGGAAAAGGCAGCACCCTGAACTTCAGAGCAAATGCAAACAGAAATTATAAGCATACATTATATAAACAGAGCAAATAAACACAAATCAGTCTCTCCATAGCAATAAACAGTTACCAGAGAGAAGCACCAGCATCTGGGTTTTCAGAGAGGGGGAGGGGCTCCTTAATAGCGGCTACCCAGAGTCTCATCACCAACATTCTTTCAATGAGTGTGCCTCCAAAGGCAAAATGCCAGCCTCAGAGCTTTTATACCCTGTTCAGGGCCCTGAGGGCTCAGATCTTACTTAGCAAAAAGTTGTGGAGCCTGGGGCCTCATATCTAGTTAGTGAAAAGGTATGGGCCTGCCTCTAATCAGGCCTCCCTTTGTTGGCCCCACCTGAGGTTTATTGAGAGGGTAGGAAGAGTCTTTAAGCCCTGATCAGCATCACAAAGGTGTGTAGACCTGCCTCTAATCAGGACTCCCTTTGCTGGCCCCACCTGAGGCCTATTCAATGGGCAGGAAAGATCTTTCACTTACAGATTGGCCTTACAGTTATCTAAGTTGACAACCAATCATTGCTCATATAACAATGTCTCTTGTATTTCAACTTCTACTGGTATTCACCCCCATTGCTCTCTGTAATGATTCTACCATAAAATTCCCACTAGCTAACTAGCCCAGTGAATAAAGTTCTGGACATAGAGTCAAGAAGATCTGAGTTCAAATCCAGCCTCAGATATTTAATAGCATTAAGACCCCCAGCCACACCACTTAACCTCTATCTGCCTGTTTTCCTATCTACAAAATGGAAATAATATTAATAGGACTTACCTTCCAGGATTGCTGTGAAGATTAATAACATTGGTAAGGCACTTAGTACAGTGTCTGGCATGTAGCAGACACTTGATAAACATTTGTAATTTTACCCTTCCCAAAAATACATCTTAATCTACAATGCTACCTGCTCTTTTTCACTTCCTCCTCTTTATCTAGTCTGATCCTTTTGAAGAAGAGACTTACACTGTGATATTCAAATAAAAATAACTGAAGGACAGTAACGCTTTTAAAGATGAGTGATATAAACTATACATCATACATGATTAGTTATTAGTAAAATAAAACAATTATTCAGTTAAAGAGACTTATTAAATATTGCTGCTTTTAGACCTTTGATTAACTTGAAGAGCAGCAGAACAAGTTTTAATGTAGAAGTTGCTTTATTCTGTTTCTCTCATGTCAGAGTCCAAATTGTTTTAAAGCAGTTCTCAACATTTGGTCAGGAATCACTGGTTCGTTTGTAGCTCACATGATCATAAGATTGAAATTGGAAAAGAATTTAGGGAAAATTTAGGCCAGCCTCTCACTTTACATAAGCTAATTTAATTCAATATTTATCAAGCACTGACTCCATGTATGCAAGGCATTATGCTAGACACTGGAGTCATAGAGATGAAAAACACCACAGGGCTGCCCTCAAGAGTGTTATAAGTTGAGAAGCAAATGTAACAAGTAGGCAAATAAACGCGATAGAATACAAAATGCAGTAATAGGAAAGGAGACATCCAGTTTACTCTAAGAAAATTTGAGGAAGGAGAAGTCATTTTCCACTATGGATATCGGGGAAGGTTATGTGAAAAAGATGACAGCTAACCTGTGCCTTGAAGAAAGATAAGGATTTCAACAAGTAGAAAAGAGGTCAAAGGGTATTCTAATCAGGGAAATATAAAGATTAGCCAATTAGCCAATGGGCATTTATTGAGAATCTATTCATTCTAACAATAGTTAGCATTTACACAGTACCATAATGTTTGCAAAGCACTTTAAAATATTATCTCAGGTTATCTATTAACCCTCCGAGGTACGTGTAATTATTTCCTCATTTTGCACATAAATAAACTAAATTTGAAAAAGGTTAAGTAACTTGCTTAGGGCCACAGAGAGTATCTGAGGAAGGATATGAAGTCAGGGCTTATTGACTATAGGTCTAGCACTCTGTACACTGCACCACGAAGTTGTCTAATAATATTGCTGGAACAAAGGGATATGTGTATGTGTGGAAAGAAATGGGGCCAGAGATCATAAAAGAATCAGAATTTAAAGGTACTTCAGTGGCCATTTAGCCACTGAAAAATCCCTCTGCAAAAGACCCTACTAGAGGTCATCTGGCTTTTGCTAGAAAACCTCTGATGATGGGCCCCTTGTTGCACATTACACACTTTCAATCAATAAACCAACAATTCAACAAGCAATCTCTATGTGCCTACTTTGTGCCAGGATAGCTCTGATTGTTAGCTAGTTTTAACTTATTTAAAACAAAAATTTGCTTCTTTGGAACTTCTACCTATTGCCGCATTTTCCCCCCTCTGGGGCCAAGAAGAATCCCCAAGAGTCTAATCCCTCTTCCAAATTAAAGCCCTTAAAAACTTGAAGATGGTATCATGTCATCCCTTGGCCTTCTCTTATCCACATTAAATATCTCTAGTACCAAAGTATGCAGGACCCAGGTTATGAAGGACCCCAAATGCCAAGCTAAGAACTCACCAGTTTATTCAGTATGAAGGTATAAAATAAATACCCACTGAAAGCTAGGTGGTGGGAGCTAGATAGTGATATGGTCCCGTCAGTGTCTTAGGGACATGATTTTGGCAGTCACTTGAAGGACACACTAGTATAAAAATCATTTAGACAGTTATTCTAATAGTCCAAGCCAAGAATGAGGAAGCCTGGGGTAGGGATGGGAGGGAGTAGAGAGGGCATTACAACAGGAGTGGAGAGAAAAGAATAGATGGAAGATACGTTACAGAGATAGAATAGGCAGGGCAGGGCAACTGATTAGATGTGTGCAGTTAGAGAAGGAGAACAGTTAAAGATAATTCTAACATTTCAAACCTGGATGACTGGGAGGATGGTGGCACCATCAGCTAAAAAAGAGAAACTGGGAGAGTAGCAGGTTTGGGGGAGGGGGGTGAGTATCACACTGATTTACTTTGTATTATTTTGTGCAATGAATGTCACAACTGTTATTTCACACAGGCAGTGGATTCAAAACAGCTCAATCTCCCCGAAGTGACTGTGATACAAAGTTGATCTCTTGTAGCCTAGACCAAAGAGGTATCACAGGTTTATTGCTTTCTACCTATGTGACCTTGGGCAAATTCCTTTGTGTTTCTGGAGTTCAGTTTCCTCATCTATAAAAGGAGTAGGTTGTACTAAATGAACTCTGGAGTTTCAGCTCTAAATTTATTATCTTATCATTCTGTCATCTCAGTTCAAATCTATGAAATTAGATCCTAGTTCCCCGGTCCCTCTACAGATGCTTGATCAACCATTCAAAACTGATAATTAGATTCTTTACATAACATTTAGATCATCTACCATGTATTGATCCATGAAAAAAGTACTGGTAAATTCTCTAAGACTGTGAATTACAGAGAAGGAGCCAAAATTGCTTGATGGAATAAGTTTCTTCATGAGGAATTTCCTTTACCATTAAAATCACAGGTCCAGTCCAAAAATTAAAATAAAGTCAGAAATTATTTTAATAACTATTTTCATAATAGCAGGAAATTGGAAACTCAGGCCATTGAATTGGTACATCTGGCACAGGCATTAAAAGATCAACAATATGGACTAGATTACACTCAGAAAATTATGTTGTGTAGTCTTAAGTTATTTTCTAAGATGAAAATACAAATTTTAAACCCAAATGTTCATCCAGTGATGCCAAAGGGTTGAAAATTTATGTACAAGTTGTGAAGACTCAAAGTTATAGGTAACAGAAAGCACAGTAGGAGAGACACATGGTGGTCAGAAGGAGAATAGAACATATTTTCAATAGCAGCCTATATTCAAGATGCAGAACAAAAGATATCACCCACAAAAATGTATAAATGGTAAAGAAGATGAACAAGCAATAATATAGAAAGAGTAAAGGATAACAAATGGACAGCCAAAACATGTGCTGGTACCCACACATTATAAAAAAGCATCCATCCAGTCTAAAGGAAAACATGCAGCATTTTGGATAGCTCCTCTCTGGGGAGGTCTATAAGTACAAGGACAAGAACTGCACAGGACAAAAAGCAACTTGGTGTTCCATTAGATTGTAAGCTCGTTAAGGGCAGTGACTGTCTTTTGCCTCTTTTTGTATCCCCAAAGATTAGCACAGTGCTTGGCACACAGTAGGCACTTAATAAATGTTTATAGATTGATTAATTACATCAATGAAAAGAATACACACAATAATGTGAATACAGAGGCATTAAACTATTCAAATGTTAAGATAAAACTTAAGAAATTTCCTTTAAATTAACAATGAATGGAAATGTTGGGTACTTTGGGGAATGCATTGAAGATTCCTGGACACAAGACAAAATTTAGCAAAGTATAGAACAACAAAATGTACTTTTGTGATGTAAGAAGAAGAGTTTTCTAGTTTTAGTTCTGACACTAATAGGATATACTTTGCCAACCCCTATGCCTCAGTTTCCTCATCTCTAAAATAAAAGATTTATACATTTTGTGGGTGATATCTTTTATTCTTCTTGTTGAATATAGGCATCATAATCTTTAAGATTCTTTGCAAAAAAATTCTCTGAATCTGTGGTCCAAAATAGCTAATTGACTAGAATACTTCACTCCTTCCTAGGAAGGAAATTACATGCTGGGAGTCTATGGCTGATTAAGCAGGACTTCAGTTCTTAATTAGAAAGCTTTGGAAGTTTCAAACCTTGTTGACTCCCTACCTCTACTAGGTCACTTTTGCACTCATCCAGGAAAACTCATTTTTACAAAGTTGCAGACTTCTAGTATTGAATGGAATGATAATCAAATGATCAAACAGCACTTTATAAGCACCTACAGTGTTCCAAGAACTGAGCTACGCATTAGGTATAGAAAGACAAAAATGAAAAATGTGCATAACTAAGTATACATAAAATAAATACAAGAAAATCTTCAGAGAGGGCAATAGTAGCTATGGGGCCCAGAAAACTAGAATATAGAAAATGTCACTTGAGCAGAGTTTTAAGGAAACACAACATCATGAAAACAGATTCCATTTATACAACACTTTAAAGTTTACAATATTCTCCACATAGATTATGTCATTTGAGCATCTTAATAACCTTGGGAATTAGATGCTTCCTGTAATAGAGTAAATGTCCCCATTTTATAGATTAGAAAACTGAGGCTCTGAGAGTTAAAATGATTTGCAATAATCACACAGTTAATATTTGAGGAAGGATTTTAACCCATTTTTCTAATTCTAAAACTACCATCCACTACACACTGACTCTTAGAGAAGAACAAATAACCAGACAGCTAAAGCATGAAGATTAAAGGATCAAGCTTTGGCTAAATATTATATAGTCTTCTCCATTAATATAACTTCGTATAAGTTCAACAGAAGAGAATTTTTTTTACTTAAAAAACATTCAAAGCTCTGTCTTTTGTTTATTTTTTTAATATTCAATCCCTTTCACCTGAATCCTAATTCTCCACAGGCTTATACCATAAAGCCTGTGGCAGCCTCTAGGAAATACAGTATTTCAATCCAAACTGTGTAGGCTATTTGAAGTTTGGGAGAAAGTAGGTCTTTTCAGAAAAATCTAGATTTTTTTTAAAAAGCAACCAATTCAAAAAAGGGCCTCTCATAATCATGAGCTGTGTAAAAGACTACCTTTCAAGCTGCTGCAACTTCAAATGATTAGTCTTTTGAGACAGCAGGTGTTGGATTCAGTAGGGTCCTAATGCCAGGAATACATTTATATTCAAATTAAACTGAACATAATGAGTAGATATTTCTTCAAAGTAGGAACTCCTTTACATGAAATAATAACTCCAAGATAAAAGGGACATCCAAATGTGCAGAATGAATATAGAACGTTGATGGAAGAAAGACCCACCTTAGCGTATGGTAATAGCGGTAGACAGGACTTACTCCAGGTACTTTTGGTTGGCCCTATACTGTTTACCATGTTTATCAGTTACTTGGAGGAAAGTATAATTGAAAATATTTTCAAATTTACAGGTGACACAGGAGGACACAGTGCTAGGAGCAATCACTAACCCATTGCTTAGCCAAGTCAGGTTACTGAGAGATTTAGACACATAAGAACGATGAACAAAATATATCTAGTATTGTCTCCCCCACTTGAAAGTAAGTTCCTTGAGAGTAGGTACTATTTCAACTTTGTATTTGTACCCCTAGCTTCTTATACAGTACCTGAAATATAGTAAGTACATCCTCAAAGCTTATTGATTGGCTGGCTGAATAAAACAAGAGAAAATGTACTCATTCTCCCATGTCCAGTCTGTTCCATTGATCAGCCTCTCTATTTTTTAATTAATACTAGATGGTTTTGATGACTGTTGCCTCATAATATAGTCTGATATACAGAAATGCTAACTTCCCTTCTTCCTAACCACTTTTCAGGATTTCCCTGGTATCAATAATATGAAATATAATAGGGATAAATGTAAAATCTTATCATTGAATTCAAGAAACCAGCTTAAGAGATAAATAAGGCATAGTCTGATACCATTTTGTCTGAAAAGTATTTGGAGGTTTTAGTGCACAACGGATATAATATGAGCAAACAGCATGATAGGACAGACAAAAAAAATCAGTTCTGTGTTAAACTACCTTTAAAAAAATGTTGTTTCTAGTAATAAAGAAGTGACAATCCCACCGTCAGAATACATCTCAAAGGTTGTTCTCAGTTTGGACTACTACATTCAAGAAAGAATATTGATACATTAGAGAACATCCAAAGAATGGCAACCAGAACTTTGCACTGCCTCAGGTCTACGCAAAACAAAAATAACTGGAAGGAACTGGGAGTCTTTAGCCTGGAGAAAAGGCAGTCGAAGGGGGATATGATAGCTTTTGTTGGGCTCCTAAAAGACTGCCATGTGGGAGAGGGATAAAATATGTGTCATTTGGACTCAGCAGGCAGAGCTAAAAGAAGGTACAGAATTTGCTAAGAGGCAAGTTTGGAACTCATGTAAGGAAAGCAAATTCCTAATAGAACTTTCCAAAAGTGGAACGGTCCAGTTTCAGAGGCAACGGGTTTCCTGATCCTGGAGGACTTTAAGCAGAAGTATGTTAAGTTTCTTGTACCAAAGATTGTTCAGTTGTTTCAGTCATGTCTGACTCTTCGTGATTCCATTTGGGTTTTTTGGCAAAGATACTAGAGTGGGTGCTATTTCCTTCTCCAGCTCATTTTACAGATGAGGAAACCGAGGCAAACAGGGTTAAGTGACTTCCCCAGGGTCAAATAGCTAGTAGGTCTCTAAGGGCAGATTTGAACTCCAGAAGATGTCTTCCTACCTCCAGGTCCAGAACTCTATCCACTGTGCCACTTAGCTGCCCCTGTACCAAGGATACTTTTTCAAATTATGAATTGGATTAAATGCTCACTGAGGTTCCTTCCGATCCTGAAATTGCATGATTCTGTGACTTAAAAAAATGATTTTCATTATCACTTCTTAATGATTTTGAAAAGAGAAAAAAGAAAATTGAAATGTTATGGTCATAAAATAACAAATTTGACTTTCATCAGAACTGATAAGGTTATGTGACAAATTTGCTAGGGAAAAGACATATTTTTTACTTGTAAGTTCAAAGCTATTAACTGAAGCACCCAGCCATGATGTTGAACACTGGGGTTTACCCAGGGGCATGTCCTAGAAAAGAGTTGAGGACTTGTCCTTCAGGTTCTGTCTGACATGAGTGAAGATAGAGTTTTTGTCTGATAAAAAGGCACCAAGATTGACCATTAAAGTAAAGGATAGGGTAAAATGAAGTGGGTTTAGGCAACTTGAGGAAAAGAACAAGAACTTCAAACCGAGGACAGGAGAGCAGAAGCCTGTCCAGAAATGAAATTGGGAGCATAGCCTAGTATTCTTCACCAGAATACGTAGGCTAGGAAGTGAAAGTCACAGGCAAAAGTCATAAGGCAAAATGACTAGAGAAACAGAAAGATGTGGGGTTGGCAGACTGCCCCCAGGACCAAAAAATGAAAAAGAAAATACGTAAAGTATTATTTTTGCCAAGGTCATCCGAGGTAAATGGAAACATTCCAAACTGCTTTTATTTAATGGAACATCTTAGGTCTTCTTAGATGGCCCTCAGAGTATGACCTATGTTTTAAAGGCTTGGTTTATCCATTAAAAGGATATACTTAGATAAAATGTATCCCATTCAGCCCAAGAATTCTGTAGATCAGTCTCAGGACAAACTGTTATATATTTAGGACATGAGTTCCAGAAGATTACAGAATCCAATACCCAAGGAACCCAAAAATCCCAGTCCCCTAGGCCAGGATTAAGGTTCCTAGAGTCATTTGTTTGGGTGCCAGATACAAAGTCCATATACCCTCTTTGCTATAATGCTCTATTCTTTTACACCTGGCTAGACAAGATGCAAATGTCAAAATACGTTCTCTGAGTGAAGTCAACACATATTTTTATGCATTTACCACGAGCTATGCTACCATTGTGATAAGCATAACAGTTAGAAAGTAAAAAAACAAAAACAAAAACAAAAAAAAAGTCCCTGCCTTCAAGGCACTCACATTCAAAAGGTGGAGAGAACATATAAATTAACTAAACATATAACATGTATATGATATGTATTTATTTATGAGTATATGTATATATGGAGGTAATATCAGACAGAAGGCACTAATAAGGGAGATAGGGAAAGGCCTGCTGAAGAAAGTAAAAATTTAGGTGAGTCTTGAAGGAGGTCAGGAGGCAGAGGTAAGAGGTGAGAACATTTCAAGCATGGAGGAATAGCCAATGTAAGGTCACAAGGTCAGGAGATGGAATATCTGGTGGGAGCAGCAATAAGAAGGCCCGTGTGGCTGGGCTGTAGAATAAATACAAGATAATAAAGTATAAAAAATTGGAAAGGTAAGAAATCTGTTTGTGAAGGGCTTTAAAAGCCTTACCAAAGATTTTATATTTGATTCTGTAGCTAAGAGGGTACCTGGAGTTTATTGAGTAGGAGAGTGATATGATCACATGATCAGTTCTACATTATAGAGAGACATTTCAATATTTTTTAAATAATCATTTTTTTAGAAATTTCAAATGATTTCATTTTTACAATCTATCAACTCCCCTATCTGAAGGACCCTGGACTTTGTTCTTTAAAAAAAAAATAATGAAATATATCCTTTAAGGAGATTTTAATTTGGAAGGACTTTACGAGAAAGGAAAATTTAAGAAGCTGACTACCTGAGTTTGTAAACCCAAGGTTAACTGACTTTATTTGGGGAAGTAGACTAACAGTAAGTTACACCGAAGCATATTTGTTTCATTACAGCTCACAACATAATTTAATATTTTTTTTTATTTTATTGAAAGTAATCCAACCATCCTGATTCCTGGAACTCTCCAAATCACCATTAAAGACTTTTACTTCTATTGGATGGCCCATAGGAAAATGGTGAGAGCATTATTAAATTTACCCTTTAGACTAGTAAAGCTAATGGGGCAGCACTGCTTCTGCATGAGGGAAGAATGGCTCAGCTACTTAGGGTACAGAAGCTTGACTTTCAGTATCGACTTTCAGGTTTTTGATGGCATAGAGGGTCATCAGCACCATCAGCCTCAATGAAGAAACTGTGCCCACAGCATTTACATTTTCAGTGCTGGGCAAAATAGGACGCCATCTCCTGCAAAGCGAGATATGCCTTTTTTACGGTGGTTGCTGAAGCACATGAACAAGTCTAATCATCAAATAAAAGGATCATTCTTACCATTGCTAACAATCTTTTGTTTTTGCCATATTTAAGCTCAATGGGACATCAATACATTTCCCAAAATTGTGGTTTTTTTCTCTGATTAGCTTTTAAATATGCCAGAGGAAGCAGCACCGTGCACCAAAAGAGCCGTTCTGCTAAAAATCAAAGAGCATACATAGCTATTTAAGTAGGTTTTGTGGGATTTTTTTTCCTTATTCTTTTCTCAGAAAACTGAGAATTGAGAGAATGGCTAATGATAATGATAATACTCTACAATCTAAACCATTTCATGGGAAATTTACTTTTAAATCTTCATCACTTTTTTAACACTGAGAGGGCATATATTTAACAAAAATTTAAGCAACATCCTTAAGTTAGTGGTCCTTTAAATCCCATGAGTTCATAACACCTTACTTATCTTCTAGCTGTAGCTTCCAGCGTTCTCAGAAAAGTGAAGAAAATCTGAATAGCTTCAACTCAGGCTCATCTTCTTGTCTCAAAGGAATGTTTGTCTGAGCAAATTTAATTTAGCAGTGGGATTTATGGTCTATATGCCTGCACTGTTTTGTTGATTAGATCTTAAAGGATATTCATTGACTGTTGCTTATGATATTTTAACACTTTAATTCTCCAAGTCTAGCTGCCATAAACCAATAGTGAGCATCCATCCATAGGTTTATGCAAGAATGAGAGAATCCATCACCCTACAGAAAAGCTTCCTAATAATGAGGGTGGTCCAAAAGCATAATGGACTGATTCTCGAGATAAATTATCCATCTCTAAAAGTCCTCAAGCTGAGGCTTTAAAACTATTTGTTATAAAGGCAGCTTGAGGTAGCTAGGTGGCCCCAAGGATAGAGTGCTAAGCCTCAAGTCAGGAAGACTAGAATTCAAATCCAACCTCACACATTTCCTAGCTGTGACCCTGGCTGAGTGACAACCTCAGACTGCCTTAATTTCTTGAATTGTAAAATGAAAATAATAGTATGTCCTTCACAGGGTTCTTGGGAGGATCAAATGAGATAAGAATGGTAAAGCACTCCGCACAGTGCTAAGGATCAGTAGACACAATAAATGCTTTTTCTCTTTCCTTTCCTCCTACTTGTCGAGGATGTTGTTCTGAGGATTTCTGCTTCAGCTATGGGAACTGGATGATCTCTGAGGTCCCTAACTGTAACATTCTGTTATTCCATTATTCTATGCGGTAAAAAGTATAATGGAGAAAGGTTTTCTTTCTCTCTGAAGATCTGGGGTTGGGGGCTGATATTTTGTTGTAGCCTTTGATATAAACAGCAAAGGAAAGGATAGGGGAAATAATTATTCAATTTACATTAATTGAATAACTATAAACATGACATCATCTTATATGACTTAACTCAATAACTTTATGAAAAGAGCACTGACTCTGGAGCCTAAGGCTCTGAGTTCAAACTCTGCCTCAGTCACTTTACTACCTGTATGACCTTAGAGAAATCATTTAACTTCCCTGGATCTCAGTTTCCCAATATGTAAAATTAGGAGGTTTGACTAGATGATATACAAGGGTTTTTTTTTTAGCCCTACGTCTATGCTCCTGTGCTATCAGTCTTCAAGAAATATTCTTAGGTATGTATTTGTTACAACATTAAACATGGAGAATTATGTGTAATATGCATTTTCTCCAACAATTTCAAGGTACTTTATGCATATGATCAGAGGAACCATTATATTTTCCCTTTGATTGAAAGTGGTTAGTAATTATTATATCCATTTTATAATGAAGTAAATTTTAAAAGCTGAGGGTGCTTTTTAATGAATTATCTAAAGAAATTCAACCAAATTTATTGTCAGGTTCTGTGAGAGGGAACCTGGATCTGCTGAGCTCTGGAAAAAAATGAGATTTATCTGCAGCCAGACAAAATGGAAGAAAGAGCAGAACACTGGAACATTACCTGAAATCATACATTTTTGTCATCCTTTTTCAAAGACAAAACATAACAGGGCAATTTGCAGTCCATTTTCTATTATAGATACCTAATCATTTTCTTGGCAAACCTGAAGGTAATTGACTTTTTATTCAGTTTTAAATACCTGAAGCCATAACTTTAACCTGCCTTATAAAACAAATGTGCCTTTTTATTTTCACATCAGGATATTTTTAAAAGGTTAGTGTGAAGTGGCAATAAATATGCAAAGAATTTTGCAACTAAGACAAACATCTCAGTAAATAACTTAATTGAGCTGTGAATTTTTAGTGATTGAAATCCGATTACTTTGTGCCTTAATTTGTGTACTGCTTGACTGCTCTGCAGTTTCAGGCAATTTAACAATGTAGACAGTATATGAAGATGGAATGTTAAATAGAGACTGTGGTACTCCAAGTAAGAATATCTGAGTTGTATTTGGGGGTTTGTTTGGTTTTGGTTTCTTTTTTATTCACACCACTGAGTGGGATGTAGCTTGAGTTCAAAGGTGTCTCATGGGAAGAATATTTAAAAGGTATCTGATGCAATGCTTCTCTCTTTTCTTGTCACTAGATAATTACTTTTTTAACCTCCTTGTTAAATGTTGGTAATGCCTGGGCTCACAAAGATTAATAGTACAGGACACAGAATCTTTTTCATCCCTGTACACTGTAGCTCTCTGCATCCTAGAAGGCAGGTATAATGTAGTCAGTCTTTGAGTAAGCTTCCAGGAAATGACTTTGCCCATGCTATTATCTCATTAGAAAACATATAGAGTACAAGCCTATTCTGAATGGGACCAGCTATGCTCAAATACAGATTTTTTTTTTAAATTTAACAAGCTTTATTAAGTATCTACTGTATAATAGTCACTATTCTAGGAACTGAATATATGAAGATAGAAAAAAATGGCACCTGCCCTCAGTGTTTTACATTTCTACTAGAGGAATGCAACATGCACACAAGTTAAAGTAAATACAACATATATATCAAGAGGAAGAGAGTAACAATAATCAGGAAAGATCTCATGAATGACTCCATATTGGAGGAAGTTCCATTTTCTTCCCTCCTCCTCATTTCTATACTTCAAATTATCTCAACAGTTCCCTCTACCTTTGCTCTAGTCTTGAATGATAAGATGATCTTTATCAAGGCAAACTACTCTACTTATATCCTTGATCTCATGTTGTTGTTAGTGGTGAGTCATTTCAGTCATTTCTGACTCTCCATAACTCCATTTGGTGTTTTCTTGGCAATGATACTGGAGTGGTTTGCCATTTTCTTCTCCAGCTCCTTTTACAGATGAGAAAACTGAGGGAAAGAGTGTTAAGTGACTTGACCAGGGTCACACAGTTAGTAAGTGTCTGAGGCTAGATTTGAATTCAGGTCCTCCTGACCCTCCCATCATTTCCAAAAGATTTTCTCATCATGTATGCCTTCTCTCTTCCTCATTTAAACATATTTTTATCCACTCTCTACTTTCCTGATGTCTACAGATATGCCTATATCTCTTTCCATCCTTAATTAAAAACAGATAGATAGATAGATAGATAGATAGATAGATAGATAGATAGATAGACTGTTGTTGTTCACCCTTCATTTCTGAAGAAGAGCAATGACATGATATCGGGGTCAGGGTACAGAGTGTTTGGCTATGGCTGATCAGTACAATACAAGTTCAGAAGGCTATACCACAGCTTGGGCATATATAGTCAGTTAGCATATTTGGGGTGGAAATGTCTCTGGATCTGCACATTTCCTTTCTGTTCTTGTGATTCTGCTTTGCTTGAGGAATACAGCGCCTTCTTCAGTGAGGGCACACCATGCTGGGTGGTCCTATGCCAGAGTCTCTCGTGTCTCACAATTGATACTAAAGTTCTTCAGAGAAACCTCAAGAGGCTACCATCTACTTGAATGTTTTATTCATCACCCACCTTTCACAATTAAATGCCAATAAAAAGTTTTCTACCATCAATGCTGCCAAGTTTTTTAGATCCTACTCATTTCTTATCGTCTTGCAATCCTATTTCTTATCTTCAACACTTGAATGAAACTTCTCTTAGTTTGTATTGTTAAATCCAAAAGACTGTTCTCAGAATGCATTCTTCTTGACCTCTCAGAAGTGTATGACGTTGTTGATCATTTACTTCTCTATTCTCTCTCATCCCTATGTTTTCATGGCACTGTTCTGTCTTGGTTCTCTTCCTACCTGCCTGGCTGATTCTTTTTGATCTCTTTTGATGGGCCATCTTCCATGTTTCTCCCTCTATATATGAATGTACCAAAGGATTCTGTCTTGGACCCTCTCCTCTATCTCTCCACATTGTTGATGAGTGATCTTCTTAGCTCCCATGAATTCAACTATCATCTCTACAAAGACAATGCCCAAGTCAACATATCCAGCACCTCATCTCTGTTGGTCACATAATCATACTCAGTTGCCCCATAGATAGTTCAAACTCAAATTAGATCCTTGAAGTATTTTCAAAAGATGAACATTTGGTATTGGACTGGCATGATCAAATGCACAAAAGTGGGAAAGTATATGGCAAGGAATGATAAGTAGCTCAATAGGAAGACAGCAGATAGGAAATATCTGAATACTAGTTCAAGGAGTTTGGACTGTATGTAGTAGATAGTAGGGAGCCACTGAAAGAGTCTGAGCAAAGAAATGAGGCCATCAGATCAATTCACAAGGAAGGCTAATCTTATAATGTGTGAAGAATAAGTTGTCAGGGAAAAAGACCAGAGGTGACACAATCAATTAGAAAGCTGTTGCAGTACTATAGACACATACTAATAATGACCTATGAAGATAGTTACAGTAGGAATAAAGAAGGGGCATGTGTAATAGATACTATAGAATCATAAGGACTTGACTATTTGGACCATTTGTGAAACAGAAAAGAAAGAATCAAAGCTGAAATACAGGCACTGATCATAAAGTTAAGTTCTACTAGTTGTATTAACTGAAATAGAGAAGTTAGATTTTAAGAGTTTTATTCTGGAGATACTGAGCTTGAGGTGTCAATATGCCATTAGTTAAAGCTTTGAGTCTGCTGTCCCAAACCACATCCATAGTGGCAGTTCAGCTCTCCAAAAGGTTATTTCTCTTCTCTGGATTTTAGGGGTACCTTTGAGGGGCTAGGGTGTGTATGCATCTTCTAGCACTCTAGCCCCACAGTGTTCTTCCCTTCATGTTTATCAGTTGATATCTATTGGGTTATCAGGTTTAATTAGCTTTCAGAAAACTATATTCACTAAGGTGGTATAGTAAGAAAATTTGGCACAAACATTCCCTCCAAAAGATAGTGACACATATTTGTACCAGTATATACATAATCCCAAGAAAGTGAATATTCAAAAGGAATACAAAGTTGTACATAACAGATTTGTAGTTTTATGTGTAATCATATTTTTATTATACTATATTATAGAAATGCTTGTTTTATTCCATAAGTTAAAATTAAAACAAATTTAAAAAAAAAAAAGTAAACTCAAGTTTTGAGAGTATGTGACAAAAGGGTAACATGGCTCCAGGTGACTGGAATTCCTTTTCCCTCCTATAAAGCTCCCGTTAGATTGCAGTTATCTACTAGGATATTTATAGAGCTTTGAAAATGCCTTTCCTCGGTATATCTAATTTGTTCTTCACTCTCTACTCAGATATTGCTACCTGTTATTACTGTTCTTGGTATACTGAGGACAATGATAAATTCCAAATCCTCTGACCCTCCAAAGTCCACAAGTTCTTCCTCTGACCAAAGTGGTTTTGGGGTGCAAGGGAGTCTTAAGTGCTCTCCTCCCTTCTTAAAAATTCTTTTCAAAGGCTTCTCTGGAAGTTTCCATAAAACTGCCAGATTTTCAGATGCTTGGAGAGCAAATTGGCTTGCCATTTTACTTTAAAAACCAAAGGGTATGATCAAGTCTTCTCAACCAATCTAAATATGCTCCACATGAAATGTCACTCCAATTCATGCAATTGTTTTTAAGGACTTCTAAGCTAATCAAGGATATTTGTATTTAGTTCAAGTTCTTTTAATAATTAAATTGAAATGCTTAGCTCTTGTACATACCTATATCACACATGTAATTGAATGATACACTGGATAAAGATATTCTCAGGGCCCAGCATTTTGTAGTTATTTTAAGAGAGGTAAGAGTGACTTTGACTCAATCAACTTCCTTCCTTATGCTTGTCCTATAGGCAGCATGAATCCATGGAGAAAATTAAGAGGTGGAGATGCAAATTTGGCAGTCATTTATATAGAGCTCACAGATGAAGCTGTGAATTCTAAGAAAAAAAAGAGTGAAAGAGGGGGAAAAGAAGGAAAAGGAAAAACAGTGGAGAGGAGTGAGGAGGTAGAGGAAGGCAAGAGAAAATAAGGGATGAAATAAAGAGGAGAGTGGCAAAAGAGAAAGGAAGGGAAGAGAGCTTAGAGAAGAGAAGGGAAGGGGAGAAGATAAGGGACAAGAGGAAGGGGAAAGGAATAGCAAAGAGGAGAGAGAAAAGAAGAAAACTGGAGGGGAAGCAGAGGGAGGAAGAGGGGATGACATGAGTGAAAAGGCAGAAGCAGGGAAAGGGAGGTGAAAAGAGGAAGTGAAATGAACAGAGGGGAGGAAGAAGAAAGGAGAATAAGGAAGAGAAGAGAGGAAAGAATGGGAAGTGAAAAATGAGGGAAGAAAGATATTTGGGGAATATGCATGTACCTTAAAGGGCTGATGTTTCCTGAAATACATGTTTCCCACAGCCTTAATTACATTTTTTCTTCATTTTACCTTACCATCTTTTCACAGTTAAACTCCTAGAAAAACTTCATTTTTA
This sequence comes from Trichosurus vulpecula, assembly GCF_011100635.1. Taxonomy (NCBI): domain Eukaryota; kingdom Metazoa; phylum Chordata; class Mammalia; order Diprotodontia; family Phalangeridae; genus Trichosurus; species Trichosurus vulpecula. The sequence continues at coordinate 253,200,972 of NC_050573.1, forward strand.
AGGTTACAAAGGATTGCTTCACTGAGAGATTATCTTTTCCTATCCTCTTTCTTCTTGACCCTTCTAAAGCCTATGACATTTTGTCTACCCCAAGTCCTATTTGCTCTAGTCTCTTCCTTTGCTTTCCATCTTTCTCCTGCTTCTCATCTTGTCTTTCTGATGAATCTTTCTCAGCATCCTTTGTAACATCATCATTAGCCAAGCATGGTGGCACACACCAGTAATCCTGGAACAGGGGGAGCTGAGGCTGGCAGATCTCTTGAGCTTGGGAGTTGCAAGTTGTAGCTGGCTAAGCCAACTGGTTGTCCATGCTAAGTTCAGCATTAATATAGTGAGACCCCTGAAGCACTAGGTTATGAGGAGTTAAATGATCTAGTTTGTAGCATCCATGCTATAGTCAAACAAAACAAATTTTCATACATGCCGATAGCACACGTGTAGGATCAGGGCCATTATTAACCCTACAGTTCCAGCCTAAATAAGATAGGGAGACACAGTCTTTAAAAAGCAAGTTAATCATCCATATCTTTCCTCCTTACTATAACAGTCTTTCAAATCTATAGCCCAGGCCCTCTTCTTTTCTCAAAGCTCGATACTTCCTGGGGAAGCCATTCTATCATGTTTCCTCCAGGGCCATGCAGGAGCCAGTTTATATTGTGTTGTCATTGTTAAATTTTCAATGTCAGCATTTACACCTCGGGGCAAACATTTAATGTCTCTGAACCTCAGCATCAACATCTATAAAATGAAGGGGTTGGACTATATGCCCACTGAAGTCCTTTTTGGCTCTAAATCTATGGTCCTATGACCTACTATATGATTCCATGATTTTAAGCTTGAACAAAAGCTGTGTCTGGGATTAAGGTTTCTCCTTGGAAAAAGTGCAGCTTTGGACACCATCCTTAAAGTCTTAGTTTCTATGAGGAAACTGGATAGGCAGAAATTCAGTGCTGGTTCAATACTAAGACTAAAATAATAATTGACAATATTTTTTTAATTGACAATATTAATAATGAAAATACAAGTCATATTATTATATCAATAGATGAAGAAAAAACACATTTAACAAAATACAGCATCCATTATGATTTAGAAAGCATAAGAATAAATGGAGCTATCTTGAATATGCTAAGTAATAGTTATCTAAAGCCAAGACCAGCACTATCTATAATAGGGGTAGTAATTTAGAGGTCTTTCCAATAATCTCAGGGGTAGAGCAAGAATGTATATTGCCACCGTTACTATTAAACGCAGTCCTAGAAATGCTAGCTATAGCAGTGAAAGAAGAAAAAGAAATTGAGGGAATAAGCATAGGCAAAGAGGAAACAAAATGTTCACTTTTTGCAGATGGTATGATGGTTTGCTCAGTGAACCATAGTAAATTAAAAACTAACTGAAACAATTAACAAATTCATCTCATTTTCATAATATAAAATAAACCCACATAAGTTATTGGCCTTTTGTATATTAACAAACAATCAAATAGGAATGGATAGAAAAAGAAATTCTATTTAACTACAGAAAATGGAAAATACCTGAGAGTCTGCCTATCAAGATATATACAGGAACTATATGAACAACTAAAACACCCACCTTCTTACACAAATAAAGACAGGTCTAAATAATCAGAGAAAACCTAATTGCTCATGAGTAAGGTGAGACAGTGTAATAAAAATTACAGTGCTGTCTAAATTAATTTACTTATTCAATATCATACCAATCCGAATATCAAAGGTTTACTTTATGCAGCTAGGAAAAAATGCATCTGGAGAAAAAAGGTCAAGAATCTCCAAGAAAACACTTTTAGAAAGTAGGAAGGAAGAAGTCTTAGCAGTACTACATCTCAAACTATAGTATAAAGCAGTAATAATCAAAGCAAGTTGATATTAGTTAAGAAATTGAGATGTTGATCAGGAGAAGAGATTAGGTACATGATATGCAGAAGCAAAGGAATACAATAGCCAAGTGTCTGTTAAACCCAAAGTCTCCAAGTAATGCATCAAGAATTTACCATTGAATATAAACTGCTGGGAAAATGGAAACATGTCTGGCAGTATCTAGGTATGCCTCCACATCTCAAACTGTATACCAAAATAAGTTCCAAATAGGTACATGATTTAGAGAAAAGGGGTGAATTTTTAAACAAATTAAGGGAGAAAGGATCTATGGATCTGTGGATAAAGGAAGAGTTCAGGTCCAAATATGGATGGAATTACAGTCAATAAAAAACTTTGGCTACTTATAATTAAAAGGTTTTTGCACAAATAAAGCCAATGTAGCTAAAATTAGAAAAGAAGCACATAAATAGGAGGCAATCTTTTAGCAAGTTTCTCTTTATAACAGTTTCATTTCTATGACATATAGGGAACTAATTCAAATTTGTAGGAATAAAAATTAATAAATGGTCAAAGGACATAAACAAGGAGTTTTCAGGAGAAGAAATCCACACTACCAATAGCCATATAAAAATGTTCTAAGTCAGTAATAATTATAAAAATGCAAATTAAAACAAATCTGAGGTTGTGGCACAAATTAGACCCTTCAACGTCGATGAAAAAGGGGAAAATGACAAATTCTGGAAGACCTGGCAGGGAAACAGTACATTAATGCACTGTTTAGTGGAGCTGTGAAATAGTCTAGTGTCAACCAACAGAGTTTGATCCAAGAAAGACAAACAAATTAGGTTGTCTCTGAGTTTATTTTCTCTCAAGCTGGCTAGCATGCATGTGGAGCTACAGGCAAGGCTGAGCTTCCTTTGGGGTTGGGGTATACAGTATGTATATATATATATATATATATATATATATATATATATATATGTACATATATATATACACATACATACACATATATGTATATGTATATATAATGTATATGTATATATACACATACATATATAATACATAGATATGTATATGTGTGTGTATATATGCATATACACACATACATATACACATATGCATACATATATATGTGTGTGTGTGTGTATATATATATATGTCTCCTTTGAGTAGTAGGTGTTTCCTAGGGGTACCAATCAACTCTTGATTGGTTGACACACTGGGAGGTGGGCTACATTAAAAAGATTGTTGGGGTGCATGACTTAGGTCACCTAAATCTTGGCCAGAGAGACATCAATTTCCATATCACCTCTCTTGAGAATAGGGAGAAACAACATTTTCTAGACCTGTCTTAGCAAACACAATGAGCAAGAACACCCATTAGCCCAAAGTTTCTTCCCCTGTCCGATTAGATCTTGACCTGGGTAAATCCCAAGGAAGATTTCCCATACTGGTTAGTTTCTGGATAATTGTCCTTTTGGCAGAAATTCATGAGTTAGTAAACACTTCAAAGATTGCAGATGTGTCTGGCTTGATGGGTGCTCATTCTGCTTTTTGATTAAATGATTCTGATTCACAGGTCAGTTCAGCTTCCTCTGGATAGTAAGGCAGATCAAGGTGGTTAGTAAGGTCATCAACCATTCCACTTTCACAATTTTCATAATTTTTACCCTAGTCATTGCGGAAAGCAATTTGGAACTATATCCCAAAAGCTATTAAACTCAGCATACCTTTTGACCTAGCTATGCTACTACTAGGTCTATACTCCAAAAAGATTTTTAAAAGAGAAGAAAAAGGGGCAGCTAGGTGGTTCAGTGAGTAGAGCACCAGTCCTGGAGTCAGGAGGAACTGAGTTCAAAATCTGACCTGAGACACTTGACACACTTACTAGCTATGTGACCTCGGGCAAGTCACTTAACCCCAACTGTCCTGCCTTCCCCCCTAAAAAAAAACAAGAGAAGAAAAGGGCCTATATGCAAAAATATTTTCTAGTACGTCATTTTGTGGGGTCAAAGAATTGACACTGAGGAAGTATCCATCAATTGGTGAATAGCTGAACAAATTGTAAGATATGAAGGTGATGTAATACTATTGTGTTGAATGAAATGATAGAGATAGTTTCAGTGAAACCAGATAAGAATTGCACATATAGAAGCAGAGTGAAGGGAGAAGAAACAGAATAATAACAATTTATACACAAACAACAATGATATAAAGACAAATAACTTGGAAAGACAATGACTAGAACTTGAATGGAAACTGATTAACACAAAGAATAACCAACATTCCAAAGGATTCATAATGAAATATACTATGTACTACATGATAGGGAGATAATGGACTCTGAATGCAGGTTGAGACTTTTCTTTATGGGGGGGCATTTCCATTGTGGGAATTTGTTTTGCTTTATTATATATGTTTGTAACAGGAGTTTTGTTTTTCTTCCTTTCTCATTTGGTCTTCCTGAGTCCAGGGTAGGTGCTCTATCTATTACGCCACCTAGTTGCCTTTTGCTTTCTCGTGTTTGAGGAGGAAAAGATGAGGTGGGGGAGAGAAGAAAAAAATTCATTAAAATAAAATTTAATTTTAAAAAAGTAAAATTAGGGAGAAAAAAAGAAAATTATCTTGGCAACTGAGAGTAGGATGGATTAGCAGGGGAAAAGATGTGAGCCATGAGAGTAGCTGAAAGATGGCTAATAGAAAAAAAAAACAAACAGCCAAACTGAAAGCTGAGAAAAGACCTTATAGCCTTCATTGCTCTGCTGCTGAGGTGACTGGAGGAAAATTACCTTTCCATTTGCTGCTGTGAGCTGAAATGATTGGAGGAAGAAGCATCTTCTGCTGCTTAACAGAGCTTGTTGGAGAAAGAAGAGCCTGTCTAGCTTTGCTTTTTATTGCCAACTAGGGCTTAAGAGACTGGAAACCCCTTAGGAGTTGTTTTTTCTGCCTGGCACTCTACTGCTTTATATGGTCGGAGAGGAGGAAACCACTCAAGAGCTCAGACAGGCTGTTTGTCCTTCATTCTCAGAGAGGACCATGACACATGGAAGGTAATGTCATGACTCGCACACAGAGAGCAGAACTGAATACCCATGCAAGGTAGATCTCAGGCTTAATGATTCAGATAGAATAGCTAGCAGGGAAGTGGCCCAACTCAATAGGCGAGTTTGAGTGCAGATTCTTCCCCAAGAAGATCAAGAACATTAAGGTATGCAGTCTGGAGGCATGTGTTATCCCTTGCAAAGAAGCATCTCTATTTTTCTACCTGCTGGCTTCTGTAAGTTTCTGGCTACTCTTGGAAGGAGAGTGTTATCCAAGTTTATATGTGAATTTTTATGCAAGATTATTATTATTATTGTTATATGTGCAATTTGATGTGAGATTACTATTATTAAATGTGAACTTTTATGTAAGATTATTCTTGCTTTGCATTCTACCTAGTAAATGTTTGTTGACTGATGTGATGGCACTATTTCAACTGATTTGTTAAATGTAAAAATAGGGGCTCAAGTAGAAATATGCCTCCTCAACACTAACTTTACCCCTAGAGCCCTGAAAGTGAGTTGTAGCAGTATTGCCACCTCATCTAGGAACCTCAACCTGATAACATGAGTAAAAATTTTGTAAGTAAGGCAGGCCAGAGAGAAAGAGAGAAACTAGAGAGAAGGCATGTTTTTGCCCCATACATCTCATACACACATACACATGCACACACTCGCACAAACATGTGTGTGTGTGCCCTAAGGAGTTGAGTTCACTTAATTGAGCTAAATACATATTGAATTAATTTTTTTTACACACACTATACCTATACACACCTGAATGTAATAATCTCTGGCAATGCTTTGGCTCTCCATAAAGCCTTGAGATTTGCAATTGTTCCCAGCTTGGGAAAAGAGAAAATTAATAGTAAATCAACCATCAAATGGGAAGGTAGATGATTTTCATTTAAAGGGTGTAGAGGAACACTGAGGAGAGAAGGGAGTAGTCCCAAGGCAGAAGCAGTGGCAGCCAATCTCTACCATATTTGTGATTTCTCCTCTTCAGGACCATGAGAGATGCCTTCTAAGTGGACAAGTGGAGAGGTATGTGGCAGAGTGTGTTTGTAACTGAGTTTGTGAGTATGTGTACATGTTAGTTCAAGAGTTCTGGACACTCACTTCAGCACCAGGAACATCAAAAGAAAACAAAGCTATGAAAAAAGAGGACCAAGGAATAATGAGTACCTCCCCCTGCCACAGCTCTTTTTTCCACTGGTCCTATTTTTTTCTATTAAAGAATACATTCGAAGTTATGATAAATACCTATGGTTGATTTTGTCCTTATGTTACCTACTGTCCCTTTCCTTGCAGTATGAGAGTACAACGAGAGAAACACAGGTGAGTGGTGCAGGGCTGGTAGCTCAATGCCCAGCACATTTTTAGAGAACTTTTCTCTTAAGCTGGGAACATAAGCATGAGCCCTTTCATAACCACACTTCTAAGTATAGAAATACTATGAACATGGACCAATTTTTTTTTAACAAATTGGCCTCATAGAAAAGAATCTGAGAGATAAGGGTGTGGAAGGAGAGGAAAAATTTCAGAATGACTCCTTGATTATAAACCAGGATGACAAGAAAGAATGGTGATGGTGTTGCAACAATTTGGCTAGCAGCTGTTGTGGGGGTGAAAGACCAACATAATGCCAACAACGCTGCCAGCACTGGCATTGATCTGATTTACTAAGGAAAGTATCGTTAAAGGGTTAACAATCTCAGTTTAATAAAACATAAAAATATCATTCACTTAGTTCAGGGGGAGAAGCCAGCACCCTGAACTTCACAGCAAATACAAACAAATTGCAAACATCAACAGACAGGCCTTATCTGATTCAAATCTCAAGGCATTGTTACCAGGGTTTAACAAAGTCCCAACATCCAGGTTTACAAGTTGGAGGGCTCTTAGCTACAGCTGCCCAGAGTCTCCACATCAACACACCTCTAAGAGTGAGAGCCCCAAGGGAGAAGCCAACCTCTGGGTTTATGTATCTTGTTCAGGGTCAAAGGTGAGTCACACATGTGACTTACCCATGTGACCTAAAAGCATCACAAAATGCAACTTAAATCCATGTGGTCTAAAAGCCTCTGGTGTCACAAACACGTCACTCAAACCCATGTAAACTAGGCTTTCCCTTGAGGCAAGGAGGTCATCAAGGACTCCTAATTTAATCAAAAAACCAAAAGCCAAACTCTTTAAGGGCAGGCACTTGATCGAATAAGTGTTAAAAGCCCATCTTAATTACCAATGCAGATGGCCTCAAAAAAATAGAAGAGTTAGAAGAAAAGGGGCAAATTTTTGGATAAAGAGAGAGTTTTTATTTTGAACACATTTTTTTTGAGGTGACTCTGGGTACTTCTGCCATCAGGTGTTGACATAGTCCTGAATCTCAGAAGAAAAATGATTCAGGATTAATCTTGATTGACAAACAAAGCCAATGCAACCAAGATTAAGAGGGAAACAGAAAACTGAGAAAGAATTTTTACAACTAGTCTCTCTGATAAGGGCCTCATTTCTAAAATATATAGAGAACTGAGTCAAATTCACAAGAATACAAATAGTTCCCCAATTGGTAAATGGTCAAAGGATATGAAAAGGCAGTTTTCAGAGGAAGAAATTAAAGCTATCTATACTCATATGAAAAAATGTTCTAAATCACTATTGATTAGAGAGATGCAAATTAAAACAACTCTGAGGTACCACATCACACCTATCAGAGCGGCTAACTTCAAAACAGGAAAATTATAAATGTTGGAGAAGATGTGGGAAAGTTGGAACACTAATTCATTGTTGGTGGAGCTGTGAGCTGATCCAACCATTCCGGAGAGCAGTTTGGAACGATGCCCAAAAAGCTATAAAAATGAGCATACCCTTTGACCCAGCAGTACCACTTCTAGGCTGTTCCCAAAGAGATCATAAACATGGGAAAAGGACCCATCTCTACAAAAATATTTATAGCAGCTCTCTTTGTGGTGGCCAAGAACTGGAAATTGAGGGGATGCCCATCAATTGGGGAATGGCTGAACAAGTTGTGACATATGAATGTAATGGAATACTATTGTGATATAAGAAATGATGAACAGGCAGACTTCAGGAAAACCTGGAAAGACCCATAAGAACTCATGCTGAGTGAAGCGAGCAGAACCAGGACGTTATACACAGTAACAGCCACAGTGTGTGATGACTGATTTTGATAGACTTAGCCCTCCTCAGCAATGCAAAGACCTAAAACAATTCCAAAGGACTCATGATGGATAGTGCCATCCACATCCAGAGAAAGAGCTATGGAGTCTGAATGCAGAATGAAGCAGACTGTTTTCTTTCTTGTTTGTTTTTGTTTTGTTTTGTTTTTTCTTTCTCATGGTTTCTCCCATTTGTTAAAATTCCTCTATATGACATTACTAATGTGAAAAATATGTTTAATAGGAATGTATATGGAGCCTATATCAGATTGCAGGCCGTCTTGGGGAGGCAGAGGGAAAAATTTAAAACTTGTGAAGTGAATGTTGAAAACTAAAGATAAATAAATTAACATAAAAAAAGAATTAGTCTTCATTGAGATTTTAACTTAACTCATGGAAATCAAGATCACTGAGAGAGAAGAGGAAATGACCCACAGAAATTCTGGGGTCCATCCACAGTGAGTGAGAAAGACATGAGTGAAAACCTAGCAAAGTACCTGGAGAAAGTAAGTTCTCATGGAGAAGGTAAGAAAGCCAGGAGAGAGGAGGACAACAAAAATCCAGGGAGAAAGGAACATCCAGGAAGATCAGACAGAACCTAATAAACCACAAGTTTTTGACTCAGAGGATGAAGAGCAAGCATACCTCCTAAAGTATTACAGAAGCCCTGAGGAAGAACTTATTTACAGTATCCTATTGATATCAGCAACATATCTGCTATTCTTTGGAAATTACAACATAATTTCTGATGTGAAGTGAATTTAATTTTCCATACAACTAATGGACCATGTAGGCATGGACACAGGAGGACAAAGAGAAGTGTTACAGCTAATAAGAAGCCATTTTCATCACACACTAGAAAATTTTCCTTTATAAAGATTATAAATGACACGTGTGAGGTAAAATCTTCTCCCATCTCCCCAAACCTATAAAGTATTCATTTACAAACTTGATTTCTTTTATGGCAATACGAAGAATTAAAATTAGGGATCTAATGAGTTCCAACACCTCTGTGCCAATGGCTGTTTACTTTTGAGTATTGTTTTACTTTATAATGATTACATATTAGCACTGCAACTAATTATGAAATTTTGGTATAATTACCTCATACTAAATGTATCTTTTTGAACCTATAAATATTTTATAACTACTATTCATGGCATTTATAATCAAATTAATGCAAGAGTAAACACAATAGCAAGTCATCATTACTTTGATAAATGTAAACTAATTGTAGAAGGTAATAGCATCCATTCTTAATATACTGTAATATTGCCATTAAGGGAACTTAAAGTGGAATTGAATACTTCAAGATCTTTAAATTCAATTGTTCTTTAGAAGACTGAAAACTGTTCAAATGAAATATGGTGTATAATATGTCAGTCTGACTTTAGCGACTAATCTGCTTGTGATGGCCCAGAACGACATAGTTAGGGGATGATTCTGTATATTTAACTATTATAATGACTAAGGGCTCAGGAATGGCTCAGTCACCAAGAATTAAGCAAAGAAGCTGATATCTTGTCAGGGTGGGAGTATATTGAGGATCTTAATCAAATTATCCCACTCCAACTAAGGTAAATGAGAAAAGGCAACAACCTGGTATCTTAACCTCAAAATAAAATGTCTTATTTGAGTCAAATAGAGTATGTATGAAAAAGACCTCAATCAATACAGTTGTCTTTAATGAGCAGTCAAATGAACTGCAACAATGTTTGGATTGGCTGAGGAGACTTGGTCATGCCCTAATGGCATCTATAAAATAAAAAAGGTAGCTCAGAAATTTGGAACTATGCCCAAAGGGCTATAAAAATGTTCATACCCTTTGACCCAGCAACACCACTTCTAAGGTTGTATCCCAAAGAGAACACACAAGTGGGAAATGTATCAGTATGTACAAAAATATTTATAGTGGCTCTTTTTGTAGTAGCAAAGAATTGGAAATCAAGGGGATGCCCATCAATTGGGGAATGGCTGAACAAGTTGTGGTATATGAATGTAATGGAATACTATTATGCTATAAGAAATGGGGAAGATACGGACTTCATAGTAACCTGGAAAAACCTACATGATATAACACTGAGTGAGTGGAGCAGAACTAGGAGAACATTGTACACAACCACAGATACATGGATTCTGTGATGACTAACCTTGATAGACTTAGCTCTTCTCAGCAATACAAGGTTCAAAGACCACTCCAAAGGATTCATGATGGAGAGAGCTATCTACATCCAGAGAAAGAACTATGGAGACTAAATGCAGATTGAGGCAATTGTTTGCCCTCCTTTTTTTGTTTTGTTTTTCTTTCTCTCCTTTGTTTTTTTTTTTTTTTGGTTTTGTTTCTTCTTTCTCAAGATTCATTCCATTGGTAATAAAAATAGAAATTGAAAGAATCCACAGATCACCTCCTGAAAAAGATCCCAAAAAGAAAATTCCTTGGAATATTGCTGCCAAATTCCAGAGCTCCCAGATCAAGGATAAAATATTGCAAGCAGCCAGGAAGAAACAATTTGAGCATTGTGGAAACACAATCAGAATAATACAAGATCTAGCAGCTTCTACATTAAGGGATCAAAGGGCTTGGAATACGATATTCCAGAGGTCAATGGAGCTAGGATTAAAACCAAGAATCACCTACCCAGCAAAAGTGAGTATCATGTTCCAAGGCAAAATATGGATTTTTAATAAAGTAGAGGACTTTCAAGCTTGCTCAGTGAAAAGACCAGAGCTAAATAGAAAGACTTTCAAACATAAGAATCAAGAGAAGCATGAAAAGGTAAACAAGAAAGAGAAATCACAAGGGACTTACTAAAGTTGAACTGTTTTGTTTGCATTTCTACATGGAAAGATGATGTGTATGATTCATGAGACCTCAGTATTAGGGTAGCTGAAGGGAATACACACACACACACATAGACAGAGGGCACAGAGTGAGTTGTATATGAAGGGATGATATCTAAAAAAATAAAATCAAATTAAGGGATAAGAGAGAAGTATATTGAGAGGGAGAAAGGGAGAGATAGAATGGAGTAAATTATCTCACATAAAAGTGGCAAGAAAAAGCAGTTCTGTAGGAAGGGAAGAGGAGGCACGTGAGGGGAAATGAGTGAATCTTGCTCTCATAGGATTTGACCTGAGGAGGGAATAACATACACACTCATTTGGGTATCTTACCCCAGAGGAAAGAAGGAGGAAGAAGATAAAAAAGGTGGGATGATAGAAGGGAGGGCATATGGGGGAGGAGGTAATCAAAAACAAACACTTTTGAAAAGGGACAGGGTCAAGGGAGAAAATTCAATAAAGGGGGATAGGTTAGGAAGGAGCAAAATATAGTTAGTCTTTCACAACATAAGTATTATGGAAGGGTTTTACAGAATGATATGCATGTGGCATATGTTGAATTGCTTACCATCTTAGGGAGGGTGGGTGGGGAGGGAAGAAGAGAGAGAATCTGGAACTCAAAGTTTTAAAAACAGATGTTCAAAAAAAAAGTTTTTGCATGCAACTAGGAAATAAGATACACAGGCAATGAGGCATAGAAATTTATCTTGCCCGACAAGAAAGTAGGGGAAAAGGGGATGGGGGTGGAGTGGGGTGACAGAAGGGAAGGCTGACTGGGGAACGGGGCAATCAGAATATATGCCATCTTGGAGTGGGTGGGAGGGTAGAAATGGGGAGAAAATTTGTAATTCAAACTCTTGTGAAAATCAATGCTGAAAACTAAATATATTAAATAAATTAAATAAATAAATTTTTTAAAAAAGAAAAAAAAGATTTGCAAATAGAGTTATTATGCTGGAGAACAGTAGAAACAGAAAAACAAACAAGGCCAGGAGATAACTCAAATTTTAATAGATTTTAGAAAAATGCTTTAGAAAGTGAAAGATCTAAAGAACAGATAAAGATAGGGAAATGTGAAAATTATTAGGCTTCAGAAAAATGAAGAAAAAGGAAGCTGACCACTACATTTTAGAAAAAAATATGAAAACATCCAAGGAGTATTGAAAACAAATAATACATTGTAGATATAATTCACTGGACTACCAAGAAGGAAAAATAGAAAATTCAGCTCTGAGCATTAACTAAACACCTACCATGTACAAGACATTCTGCTAGTAACTGGGGATAAAATGACAAAAATGAGAATATTACTGTTATAATAGACCATATAGTGTACTGAGGCAAAACAACACACACATGTATATATGTATACACATAATATATATATATATATGTATATATATATATAGTTAAGTCAACAAGTATTTATTAAGCAATTACTATATGCCAAGCACTTGGGATATGAATACAAATAGAAATACAGACCCTGCTTTCACAGAGTTTTCATGTTAATGGAGGTAGCTAATACATAAAAGGACCCTGAAAAGCATGGGAGGGATGAAAAAAGGGCATGTACCCACTTGGGGGCGTGGTAGACAAAGTCCAAAGAGTAAGGGGTATAGCCTGGAGAAGAATGCAGACATGGCTGGCTTGGACATGCTCCTTTCAATGGAGATGGGGAAGAAACCATCCAATCAAAGAAAGAGGTCACAGGGTTAAAAGTACTTCCGGTGTGAGAAGAAAGTCTAGAAGTGAAATGAATATATAGGGTGAAGAATTTTCTGTGACATGCAGGATGGAGAAACTGTGGAATCTAGAATGAAGCCTGAAAAGGAATGATGATATGATAATTTGAGGAAAGGATGAACAATAAATGGAACCAGGAAAAACTCCCTTCAAAGAACAATGAAATAATCCTACAAGGAGTCAGGAAGAAAAACATTGTATTACATGGGTGCCTGTGGGACACAGAAAAATCTACACTGAAGATGAAGCCTGTGGATTGTGTTGGACTTCATTATGTGCCACACAAAAAAGAGGGGTTGTGTGTGTGTGTGCAGACAAGTTGTTTTCTCCTCATCCTGGGGAAGATTAGGAATCTGACATTGGTATGATCTCTGGAAATTGCAGTCTAAAATAAATAGCATTATTAATTCTCGAGGGAGAGTTGTGCTCACAAACTGGGGTTGAGAAACACATAACTGAAGCAGGAATATGAAGTAGAGTAACACTTCGGTTTTGAAGAGAAGTTGAAGGAGGGGCATTCTGATGGAGAGAGAATAAATAAGTGAGCCAGGTGAGTAGAGCATGCATTTCAAATGATAATAAAGACCATGATATTGGGGGTGGCTGGTGAAGAGCTTAGATGCCTTGGCCTATTCAAAGACTGCTGAAAGGTTTGGACGAATCACTCTTTGTGGGGAGGCAAAGACAACTGGAGAATTCTTCCCTCACTTCTGTCTCAACTTATGCCTGCAGATGGCAGGTATTTGCTTAGTTTATTCATTAAATCTTGTTAACTCATGACTTTCCCTGTAACTTTGAAAAAAAACCTTTTCCTTGATATAAAATTATGATCAATCATGACTTCTTTGGATTCATTTCTGTTAATTAGTTTACACAAAGGGGGCTGCATCAAAGGAATCAAGTGACTAGAAAGTAATACAACAAACTAGAAAAACAGATGTATATCTTTCTGCATAAAATATTAGTTTCCCTAACTGGGGGCTCTGAGCAAAATAGATAGAATCTTAATTGTGTTTAATTCAAAATTTTATAAACTCCCCAAAAGAGTATGAAGTTTTTTTTTGCTTTCATCCGAGGCTAAAGTAAATTATAGTGTTATTTTTAGCCTCTGGGACAGATCTGCAGCTGTCAGGTCATAAGACCTCACTTACTACTTTCTCCACAACCTTGTTTGCTGCAGGAGTAGAGTCAAACATGAGAACTAAGAAGTCAGAATCACAGAGTGGGAAGAAAAAGAGGTCTATCCAGACCTTGCTAGTAATACCCACATTCCTAAGAAGTTACCAGAAGGGCAAATAACTTATTTTGGGTTTCTCTTATACAGCCAAATCCACCAGATAGCTCCATCTGGTGGCTACAATTGGATATGGAAAAATACAAATTCAAATCTTGTGGAACTTTTTTCTATAACCAAAAGGAAGACAAAAAAAAAAGCTAGAATATGGCATAAAATGTATACATCAATCATTCACTAACCACCTATTAAATTTTTATGGCCCAGTTAATGTACTAAGTGATGGTATATAACAGGAAAACAAAGTCACTTATATTCTAGTAAAAGATTGTTTCCCACCAACACTATGCATTCTTTTTTAAGAAAATAAAAGATGGAAATTTCAAAACCAAGATTACTGAGCAATTCCTATTGGAAGAAAAAAACTAAAAACAGATTTTAGTTTTTAAAAAGGAGGGGATAGTTAACAAAATATCACTGAATGACATATAGGCTAAAAAGGGGTGGTAGGGAGTGAAGAGTTCCTGAAACAGACCTGATTCATTGAGTTCAATATTTTAAACAAGATAAACTTTACAATTTTAGTTATTAACAACACAATCACCATTTGAGGATACAAAAAGCAATGATATTTAAATTAACCAATAAACAACACGGTCAAGTCATGGAGAAAGATGGGGGAATAAATGAAGTAAAGGAAAAAAACAAAACAATAGAGGATTAAAATAGAAAAAACAAGGCAAGAGAATATGATGGAGACAAAGAGCAGCACAGAATAAAATTCTGGTGTTAAAAAGCAAAAAATAAATTTTTACAAAATTTTTAGAATAGACTAGCAGGAGTGTTCCCCACCCCTGAACTACAAGAACTTTACTCTGGGATATTTGGGTCATATTTGGAGAAAAGAAATAGCTAGTGAAATAAAGACTGTATTTCCTTACAACATAACAGTTAGCTTAACAAAGAATGGTAGTAGGAAAGTGAATGAAATAAATATAATCAAAGGCTCTAAGGAAGAGAACTCATATAGGTTAAACTATACATAAATAGATATTCTTTCTCTAATATCATCAAGTGGCCATCCAGTTTCTACTTGAAGAATTCCAGTGATTTTGAAGATTGTTATATCCTAATGCAGCCCATTTCACTTTGGAATAATTTTTTTAGCAATACTTGCTTATATTTTTTCTTTGCATCAAGCCTAAATATGCCTTTCTATAATTTCTATCCATTGATCTGCATTTTTTCATTTCAGGCCAAGCAGAACCAGTCTTATCTCTCTTCCAACAATAATCCTTCAAGTTATACATGCTTGGTTCCTTTAAATTATGCCATTGTGGGATGTTCTCCAGTGTCCTCACTCTTGTACTCACCTTTTTTGAGTGTGCTCCAGTTTCTCACTATCCCTCCTAAATTATGGACTCTCAAACTGAACATCATATTTCACTTGTGGCAAGGGAAAAAACCATTAAAATTACTATTTATATTAACTTTTTACATCTTAAGATAGAAAAAATAAACCATACTAATATTTATTTGAATTGACACTGGCACCATCATTCACTCTGTTAGATGGTCAGGAGTCATGTCCACTACATGAAGTATCACAAGGAAAGAGTGAGAGATTCACAATCCTGAGGAGGTTCACAGTAGTACATTCATTCATTCATTTGCTTTCAGTGTATTGAGATGCAGTGTGGTTTAAATATGATCAGTTAAGTAAATGTGTGTATACTGTGTGACCCAGCTTTGTCTAAACTAACCCTCACACAATGTACAAGTGTCTTTAAAAAGCTTCATGAAAGAAAACATGAATAATACTAGAAGTTAATACTATTATGAATACACAAAGGAACAATAAGAAAATGGCAAAGCCTACATTCCCCCATTCTTACTAAAGCTGTTCATCCACCACATTCTAAGGTTAAAAACCAATAATAATCTAAGCAGATTTGACAAGAAGCTTGTTCCCTACATGTGATATTTCAAGAAAATTATTTAAAATATGGCATTACAGTTGTTATCATTAACACTAAACTTTGCCCTAAGTCTGACTTAATGACTTAAACTATTAGATAATGAAAATTTAAAGTTCTCACAGTTATCAGTTTGTACCTCAGTATTCCTTATACTTTAATACTGCTTACATTCTAATTAGTTGGTTAATCATATGACATGTTTATGACCCATTACAAAAGTTGCACCAAAGAGAATTAAATGATGAGCTTTCAGTTCTCTAGATTCACTTTCTCCTCACACCTTGCAATCTGCCTTCAGCCTCAGCAACTCTTTCTTTGAGTTCAAAGAAACTACATTCATTTTATATTCTTACTGGCATCCAGTATGTTAGCTATCCTACCCAGCCTCATATAATCAGCAAATTTAACGAGCATGCCATATATGACTTTATGGAAATCATTGATTAAAATGTTAAGCATTTAGGGATACTCCCTTAAATCATTCAAAATTAACATCAAACCATTGGTGGCTATTCTTTGGTTTGGGCCATTCAATTAATTCCCATTAGCCGTGGTGCAGTGTATAGAACCTTGAGCCTGAAGTCAGGAAGCCCTAACTTTAAATTGGCCTCAGTCACTAACTGGGCATGTTATTTAACCCCTATTAGTCTCAGTTTCCTCAACTGAAAAAATGAAGATAATAATAGTATCTGTTTTATATTATACTATATGAATGCTTATTTCCTGACCATCCCCCCACCATATTCACCTAAATAGAGGATGCTCTACCATATCTCTCCATCAAATCTGGAAGAATAACATTAGAGTGCTAAAATATAGGCAAACTCTAGCTAGAGGATTTCCATGATCTACAATCTACTTTTTGGGTTTTTTGGTTCATTTGTTTTTCTACATACCAGGAATTTCATCAGCATAGGACACTCCTTCAAAATGGTAATTATTTACCATTATTAATATGGCTATTGGTTTATATTGATATTCTATCAAATTCTATCAAAATTTTCAATTTTCTCAGTGCTTAACATAGTACTTTAAACAAAAAGATGCTTAGCCAATGTTCATTGAACTGTTTTTGAATTCTATGGTATAATCCTTATCTTTCAGTTTATATTCTATTAGTCAGGATAGGTTGTGCCTCCATATAACTAGGAAAGAAAACTATGATTGCTAAGTATCATATGATGAGTACAACAACAAAGACTATAGGAATCCTACAACATACCCTCATAATTAAAGAGAGGGTTATTTGTCACAGACTGAAAAGTGAAACATTCAGTGTGGTTTTTTTTCCCCAACAGCATGGTGATATTTCAAAATATCTGGATGACCTATTGAATTTTTACCTTTCATAAAGTTTTTTTAATCATTTTATAGGCACCGCTAAGATCTAAATGCTTGATTCTTTCTAAACTGGCCTTTAAAGTGATACTCAAGTGACACACTTAACTTTCAGAGGTAGATCACTCACCTGTTTTGACTAATAAATTTTCTTCCCAGCCCTTATAGATGTCTTGACTATTGAATTTATTCCAAATGTTTACATTATATCCTAAAGTTTTATATAGGCTGGTTTTATAAGAGCCATGTGTTTTCAAACTTCTTTGTGTATACACTAAATAAATATTTGTTGATTTATTGTGTAATCAATCTCAAAATATTCCCCCCTACATTTTCTTGCTTTACTAGATCAATTCCACAGTGACTTGAACACAGTAAATGTTTAATAAATGATGAATGGATTGAATTGATAGAAATTGTTCTGCTATTAGTCAATGTGAAGGTAAAAATTGACAAGAATTTGGTCAAGGCCGTCAGTAATAAACATTTGTTAGGCACCTACTATGTCCTAAGCATGGGGATACAATGAAAGGGCAAAAAAAGTCCCTGCTCTCAGAGAGTTAATATTTTAATGGGAGAAGACAACACACAAAAGGAAATTGGAAAGGAGGAGAGATAGAGTGAAGTTATCCAGTGTGGGGACATGATGCAGAAGTCCAACAGAGTGCTGCTGGGTGGAAAATAGATACCTGGGCTGGTGGCCTCCTTAAATAGTGTAGCTCTCTATCTTCCAATCAGAGGGAGGGGCCTCAGAGCCAGACTGTACTAATGAAATGTAAGTTCTAGGGCTGAAGTGATCTTCCTAGAAGAAGACATTCTTGGGACCTGATGGGGAGGTCCAGAGGAGTGCAGCTGGTTGGGAAATGATCATTAGGTATGTCTAAGGTATTACTATAAAGGATACTAAAGCCTAGCTGCTGCCACCTTGCTCACTAGGAAACTTGTATCTGGGGGGAGAAATGTAATGTTAACAGGGAGAGAGTTAGTACATAGAACAGGAACCATTTCCAACTTTTATTTCACATGTTAATCAAATCAACAGACATTTATGGAGCATCTACCATTTGCCAGTCATTATGGTAGGACCTGTTTCCACACTACAGCTGCCTCCAAACAACCAGACATCAGTTGATTTCCTTGGCCAAGATTTTCACTGCTCTCGGGTAGAATGCCATAAAGAGCCAAGGGAATGATGGTTTTGACTATTCTCCTGTAGTTTTTCAATCATTAAAATATACACATTAATCACAGAATATATAGGCTTATATCCGAACAATTAGTTCTATGTTATATAGCAAGCATAAGCATGCATTCACCTGTCATCCCTCTACTGAAGGCCAATAAGACACTACAGATACGGTAAGGATCACCTTAACAGTGATAGGGACAGAGCTATTGTTCCAAGTAAAAACCAGTCATTGAAAAGATCAGAGCCAAGGAAGCAGTGGCCTTTTTTAGAAAATCAAACAGCTTGTGGTTAGGGTTTGATACAATTCTATGCCATATGATAGAGGTGGTGGGGTCCATTTTCTGCATGTTTCTTGTGAAACCATCACATGAAGCAGCTGCAGCTCCAAGCAGCCGTTTGACTGGCAAATTGATTTGATTGATTCAAATTTGATTACACACTAGAAACGCATTTAGTTCAAGTTAAGCACATTAACACATATCAGCCAGAATAAAATCCCAATTGCTTCTTTGTTACTCATTAATGAAACTTAATGACTCCGACAAAACATTAATGAAGAAAAAAATATTGGCTTGCATAATTCATTTGGAAAAATTAATTAATTGTTGTATTAGGGGCAGCCTGTTCCACAAAGTAATTACTAAAGCTTTGATGGAGAATTGCTTTATGTTATTTATTTAGCAAGCTGTTGTTTCCCTCTTTAGTTTCATATTGATTTGTTATGCATATCATATGGTTTTCTCCTGGAGAGACAAATGAAGTACAGTTGGAATGATGATTGCAACTTTACGCTTACATTTGATAAGGAGACTGCTTTTTAATATGTTTATTAAATTCAATACCTATTACAGATAAGAAGGCTTGTGTAGCCTTTGATATTTTCCTAAGTCCTATTGAGTCTTCAGGAAATTTTATGAATTTTAGAAGGTCACAAACCTAATTGGGGGTGGAATGGCAGAACATTAAGATGCTTGAACACAGCAATTAAATTTTCCTTTGGTTCAAGAAATAATTAAGAAGTATGAATAGACTGTAGCCTGTAAACATTACTGCTGTACCTCTATTTAAGGATAGCACTAAGTTTTGGCAGTGACATTTAAATCTTTTTAGCCTTAAACTATAAATCAGATGCTGTGAAAAAGAAGCCCAAAATATCTGAAGTTATTGTTAAAGGGTACGTGGATTTTTTTGACCTTAAGAGAGAAAAGAAATAAAAAAGAAAGCATGTGGCTGATTCAAGAATTGCAAATCTTAATTTTGACTCAGCTAAAGGTTGGCTACATGACATCAAGCAAGTTCTTGAACATAAAAACTCATCTTTTATCAGTTTTTGGTCTCTTCACATGCCTTAAATATAAACAACGACATCCTCCAGGGTTCTGACTCTTTTCTGACTCTACATTGTCTCTACTGGCAATGTCATTCACTCCCAGCACTTCAATTACCACTTCTAAAAGCATATAGATAATAAGTATCTTCAATCTTTACCAGTGGAAAGAGGACAGGTTCTGGAATAAGAGGACCTGGGTTCAAATACCACTTCCAAATCTACTCCCTGTGTGATCTTGAGCAATTTGTTTCTTCAGTTTCTCCCTCTATGAGAATAGGTTGGCCTCTGATGTCTCTTCCAGTTTGGCATTGATGACCCTTCCCAAAAGGTTTCCAAAAAAACCGAAATGGTTTCCAAAGCTCTAGTCCCTTATTTTCAACTTCCCATTAGCATATGTTCACTTAATAGCTTCACTTAATATGGTCACTTAAATCCAGGGTTTCTTAAACTTTTTCCACTCATGACACCATCAGCACTTCTTAAATTGTGAGTCATGACCCTATATGTGGTTGCAACCCACCGTTTATCTATCAGCAACAACTGCTAACCAACTGTCACCAACAGGCCCAAGATCCTTGTCATTAGCAGCCCCCACTCCACCCCAGACCAACAATTCTGCTTCTAGCCAAATCCTCATAGTCATCACACTAGGAAGCAACTCTCGTGAAGGAGGGGCCAGCCTTCCACACAAACTGTCAACCAAATGTCACAAACAGGGCAGGCAAGCAAAGCACTCTGAGGGAGAGACCACTTTGACTGCTATCACTCCTTTGACACTAGTAGAAACATAACAGGACCTAAGAGCCTTGAGAATGACATTGCTTCCTGCCCAGTGCTCTTGGCTATCATATAGGTAAGCAAAGTCTTTGGAGATGTACAACTTTTCCTGCAGGTGTTGCAGCCACAGCCAATGAAGACCTACCTATCATACTAGTTAGGACATCATCTTTCTACCTCTTCAGTCGTAGTCTGGAACATTACTTCCCATCATTTCTACAGAGTATTTTGCCCAAATTTCTGGTACGATGGCTACCAAAAAGGAAAATTCTTGCCACCAAAGGCCTCAGCATTGTCATACGTTTAGAATCAGAAACTGATAACGATTTTGTCGATGCAAATTACATTAAAATACTGACATCTGCTTTACCACTATATCTTAAAGACCAAGGGACTCTTCCTGATAACATAACTGAAATTTTCCCTATGTCTTCTATTCCCCATTAGAATCTGAGCCCCTTGAAAGCAGAAACAGTCTATTTGTAGCCTCAGAAGAGTGTTCTGCACATAATGAATACTTGATTAATGCTTCATTCATTCATCCATTCATTCAAGTGTCCCTCTGATGTGTTACATTCAGTAAATCCAAAATGGAAATTGTCAGCTTCCAAAAAAAATGCTCCCCCCAAAAAAACCTATTCATAGTCTACCTTCTTCAGTCTTTATGAAACTTCCATTCTCTTAATCACACAGACTAGCAACCTCAGACATAACTTTGATGTTTTCCACTTCTCTTGTTTCACACATTAATTGTCAAGTCCTATTGATTTTACCTTGGCAATAGCTCTCACATCAATCTTTCCACCCTCACTGAAACCACCATAGTTCAAGCCTCCATTATCTTTCCTTGTCTAGACCATTGTAATAGCTTCCTAATTGCGCCACCAGTCTATCTAATCCATCATTCACATTGTTAGCTGTGGCTAAGACGAGGCTGAGGCAGGGAAGAAGCAATACAG
Source organism: Trichosurus vulpecula (assembly GCF_011100635.1). Lineage (NCBI taxonomy): Eukaryota > Metazoa > Chordata > Mammalia > Diprotodontia > Phalangeridae > Trichosurus > Trichosurus vulpecula. The sequence continues at coordinate 253,222,426 of NC_050573.1, forward strand.
GAGTAAGAAGTTTTGTGAAATCTGAATAGCTGAAAAAGGAGATAAAATAATAAAGTTATTGGAAATCATATTTTACATAATATTTTCTTACATATATGGTCATTTTATTAATGATAATAACTCACAGTTATATAGTGTTTACTATGTGCCATACATATATTGTGCCAAGTGCCTTATGATCATTATCTCATTTGATCTTCAAAACAATCCTGGGAAGAAGGTGTTATTATTTTCACATTTTATGAATGAAGAAACTGAGGCAATCAAAGATTAAGTGACTTGCTCAGGCCTCACATCTTATCACTGTTTGAAGCAGAATTTGAAATCAAGTCTTTCTGGCTGGAGACCAGGTACTTCATCCACTGCACCATCTAATTACCTTGTTTTATTTTTGGTGTTTTTTTATTAAGACTTTGGCAAGAATCCTCTGATTAGAGATCAATTTCAAGTGGTAAAGTAGTCAATGTGCAAGATATTATACAGAAGGAAAGACTGGTAACAATAGCTTCACTCAGGTGTCCTAGTGGTGTAGGCCAAAGCACGATGAAAGGGGGTAGCAAACAGCTTGGTCTCCTGCCTTGGGGAAAAGAGTCACACTATTCCTCCATCTTCCAGCACTTGTCTCCTCACCTGAACTGCCTAAGGCCCTGAGAGAACTCAACCATAAGGTGAAATACCTAGGGACAATCGTTCCTCAATCATTAACAAACTATTCCAGGTCATATTCTTCCCATCCCAGGGATTCTAGTACCATTCGAGTACCATTTTCCACCCACCACGGCCTGATCCTTTATTCCCATTCCATTCAACCCAATCACTAAAAGGTCCCACTCTAAAACTACCCACCCTTTTCACTGTGCTCTCTGTAATGCCTGCTCCATAGGCAACAAACTTGCTTTCATCTTAAATCTTTTCCTTTCCCACTCCTTCCATCTTCTCACTCTTACTGAGAACTGATTCCCTTTTAATGACACAGTCCCTGGCCTCCCTTTCCAGAGCTGGCTACACTTCCACTCATTTTCTCTGACTCACTGGTCAAGATGGAGTCAGAATGCTCCTTCCTCCCCATTGTACTTCCAGGTTCTCTCTCTTCCACAATCACTTAGAAATCTTTTCTTCTTTGAGGTTCACTCAATTCACATCTATCACCCATTCAAAATCCTTGTAGCTGTTAATCTATTGGCTTCTAGGACACTACCTTTCTTTGCTCAATGATTTTGGTTCCTAATTCACAATATTTCTCTTAACTCTTGTGCTCATATTAGGGGACTTCAAAATATACACTGATACTCTCTCAAATACCTTGACCTCGTAGTTACTCATCTCACTCAATTTACATCACCTATTCCCCCCCCCAGCCATGCATAAAGATGGTCATAACCTTGATCTTGACATCTCCCACAAATATACTGCTTCCATGTTCATAAACTCTGAAATTCCCTTATTTTTTTGCAATCTGTTGGCATTCCATCTTTCTTTTTGTCTTGCAACCCCAAACTCTGTTCTTCATACAAACTATGACTTACATTCCTCTGTCTCCTCAGTTCTTTCCCAGGCCATTACCCCTACATTCATTACATTCTCTTTCCTTCCCTATCTTGAAACCTTGGTGAACTACTTCAATTCTACATTGTCCTCTTCTCTCAAGTCCTTTGCCACATTATTATATGGAAGAACTTGCCCTGCAAAGCCTCATCTTTGGAACAATCCCATCACCCATTGCTTTTGATCTTACATATATGCTACTGAATGAAGTTAGAGAAAATCATAAAACTGCTGACTGGGTCCACTAAAAATGTATGCAATATTACCTCAATTGGTCCCTCATTATGACAAGATAATCCTTTTACATTTATCTCCAAGCTCTCCCTTCCTACTACCTGCTTCCCATTACTTATAAACATGTCTCTGTCTCCTTCATACTCAAAAAAATATCTCATCTAATCCTTACATCCCTACTTATTATCCTGTATATCTCCTCCTTTTCATGGCTAATTTCCCTGAGAAGGTTGTCTAAAATAGATGCTTCCACTTTCTTTCATTTTCTTCTTAACTCTCTGTAGTCTGACTTCTGACTTTCTGCTTATCATTTAAAGCCCTTCCCAATATTGCTCGAATTTATCTTTCTGTGTCAATTTCACATCACTCCTTCTCATATACTCTCTGTTCCAGCTAAACTAATCTACTTGCTATTCTCCGTACACAATATTCTGTGTCATTGAGCAGACTGTCTCATGTGTCTTGGATGTTCTTCTTCATAAATCCCTAGCTTCTTTCAAGGTTCAGCTCAAGTGGTATCTTATATGAGAAGCCTTTCCTAATTTTTCCAGTTGTGTGTGCCCCTCTCCCCTTCACAAAAATGACTTTGTAAGTATCTTATACTTAGTTATCTGTGTACATCTTGGTTTTCCCGGGTTGAATGTAAGCTTCCTGAGGGCAAGAACTGCTTGGTTTTTGTTCTTGCATCCACATTACCTGAGATATTGTTTGGTACACAGCAGGCACTTAATAAATGTTTGCCAACCGATTGATTGATTTCATATCAATTTCGAAGATGTGTTGTTGCTTATGTTCTCCAAGGAGAGAGCACACATTGGCATTGCTTTCCTTTGAACATACCTGGCATAAACTTTATATTTCTTAGATGAACCAGCTGCCTTTCACAGCCAGTTGAGTCTGTTCTATACAACATCCAGGATTTTTTCTTCATCTAGATCATCATAGAAAACTTTTATAGCTGTAAATTAATAGTCTTTGGTAGTACTAATTGTCTTCTTACACCTCACAAAAGATGTCCTTTAGTCCAAAAGAGTATTTCATTATTGAGTTCCATTTCCCATTACAGAAATCTGTTTTGAGGGCAGCTAGGTCTAATTATTTGGGGATTAATTCCCTTCCTGGCCAGCATCACAACCCATGCCATCTCATGCTACTCAATTCCAGCTATTTCTGTTCAGCCTAGGAACAGAGAATTGATTCTGAACAATATAATTTACTTCTACTGGTGGCATACACCTCAGATAAAGTCCCAGACTCTGCAACATTTTCCAGTATCAGAAGTCACACTACTTTTGAGTAATGGGTTTCCTTCTTCTCTTCACCATGGTCTCTGAAGCTTGAGGGTTAAATGCTAGGGCAGCTACATACACACTGCTTCTCCCCTATTCTTAACTCATTTCATAGTTTACTGTGGGAGGAGCAATCATATATGACTTATGATGTTCAACTTGAAATCTGTCAGAATATTTTGGGGGATTATTATATATGAAAAAATGAAGCCAAGCTCCATGCATGGACTTAGAACTTTGCAGTTAAAATCCATTTGAAGGCTGAAAACTCCAATAAGGGATTATGAGTTTCACTGTCAGTGAATATCCATTTGGCAAACAAGGATAGCCTTTACTCTGTCGATATCCCCAAGTCATGCAGGATGATGTTGACTTTAAAGCAAAAAAAATTATTTAGGTCAGCAAGAATCAATACCATAAAGACCTTATGAAATAGTTGATGAAGTCCTACAAGGTTTTGTGACATTTGTCATCCCAGAATCCTACCAGAATCTTTGGTATTCTTTACCAAGGAATAAAATCAAGTTGGAATTTTTTGACTGAGTCACTCATTCTGAATTTCCCTTCTGCTTTTCTCCTCATGATTCCTCCCAATTTTGCATTAATAGATGAGATCATTAGGGGGAATTGAAACACTAACATAGTTTCCCCACAAATCTCTGACATTAATCAGCAAACTCTAGAAATTTCTTTCAACTTTTTTAATGTAGTCATATGATAAGTTCTTTTATCTTCTCAGGGACTATATTAATTCTCTTTGGGATATATATAACTCACCTATTTAACTGTTGCTAAGCAAAACTAACACTATTCATTGAAAGCTTTGGGTCAACAGTCTCCAACTGATCTAAAACTTTTAGGGGTCTCTCATCAAAATCTACCTCCATACCATTAATTTATCCAAATAGAGAAAAACTTCCTTGTATTTTGTATCACTGCACACTTTTGCCATGAACCACTCGAAGAATGAATTCCCCAGAAAATTTTTAGTGTGTGTGTTCAAATTGATGAGATTTCACTGGACAAATGAATGCCATCTCATTATCTTCCTCTACTGAGGGAAATTGATAGTATTTACAAAAGGTGTGGATCTCGTACTTATTCAGATTTCAGATTCAGTTCACAATCATCTTAACTTTCTCATTCTTCTTTAATATTATCTTCTCTAGCTAGGCCTAACTTGGCAGGTTATTTCAAAACTGCAACAGAATAAGACACTCATGAATCACTTAATAGTTACCAAAAGGAGATTACAGAGTCATAGAAGGAGAAGAATATTCAACAAGGCTATATGCTGAGGATACCACAAGTTATTTCATCCGTTGGTGTTATTCAGTCATTTCAGTCATGTCTGACTCTTTGTGACCTCATTTGGGGTTTTCTTGGAGAAGACACTTGAGTGGTTTGTCATTTCCTTCTCCAGCTCATTTTACAGATGAGAAATCTAGGCAAACAAGATTAAGTGACTTGACCAGGTTTACATAGCTAGCAAATGTCTGAAGCCAGATTTGAACTCAAGAAGATGAGTCTATCTGAGCTCTTGTCTATGTTTGCCCACTGTGATCTCCTAGCCATGAACCCAAGAGCACTTGGTTCTTTTTACAGCTCTTTTGTACTCAGGCAAGCATGAAGGGATGCCAGCTGCCTGACATGTTAGTTCTCTGAACCAATTAGGTCTTGATAGTTTCAATATCTTTTAGAGAAAAACCAGCCTAGCTTGCATGGGGTCAAGAATTAGGACTACACAATTGTCCATTAGGATCACGTGATATAATGACTCTGAGTTAAATATAAGAACTACAGCATAATACCATTGGCAAAATTTTTAAGTGGTTCCTTCCATTTTTTTGCTCCTGGCATTTATTCATTGCAGGAAGAAAAACTTTATAACAATCTATGAGAATTGGTAGCACATGGCTATAGAGGTGCAGACCTTATTTTAAAAAACTAATATATAAAAGATATGATTAAGTAGCATTGTATAATAATTCTTCAATCATATAAGGAAATGATCAGAGGATGGAAGCATGGTGGAGAGTATTTTGGTGGTATGAATAGAGGGAAAAAAACAGAACTGAACTTGGGACACAGTGCTCTACTAAAAAGAGGAAGTGTATGATGAATTTGAGGATTATACCACAAAGATGCTAAAGAGGCATATGAAGAGGTTTGTAGTGGGAGATTTCAATTACCAAAATCTGACAGAGTTCTCACTCTGCTAAAAGCAGAACAACTGGTAACTTTATTACTTGACTCCATTAGAATTTGAGTCTTCTGAAGGCAGAAGAAACTATGAGGGGAAAATGCTATTCCAGATTTGATTGGAATCAATAATGAAGAACTAGTTTCTGAAGTAGAATTGATAGGAACCTTGGGAGGAAACAACCAATTTTATACAGAGTTTGAGATAGAAAATGAGCAGAAACCCATGCAGATTCTAGCAGACAGACTAGTTTTGGAAGCATGGATTTCGACACATCCAGAAAAGAAAATTCTACAGGTAAATTCAACCCAAGGGGATGGAAAGCTCTCAAAAATCAGAATCTGACAGTACAATCAAATAAATTCAATGAGAAAGAACAGAGATATATAACTAAAGACGCTGATGTGAATGCACTCAACACTAACAGTCAACTAAGATTTTCAAAAGATGGAAGCAAGAACATGTAATAAAGGAAGAAATTCAAAGAGTATCACAGTCTTGTAAGAATATATCAGGAGTCCTAAACCTAATTCCATTGATTCAACCAAGGCAGGTAAGGGGAATAAAGGAAGAGAATAATAATTCATAAAATTCTTACTATGTGCCAGGCATGTGCTAAATACTTTTTACAAACATTCATTTGGTAAGGAATTACAAGGACAACAAAAAGAGCCTTGTTATGAATAGTAAAGTAAGATCAAAGAAGAGGAATGTCTGAGGTTTTTTTTTCCTTTTCATTTAAGTCTAATGTTCTATACAGCACACTAGGCTGCTTTCAGTGCTTCCTAAACTGAATTAGTCAATAATAAAAAACAACCAAGAGAAAACATAATTACTCAACTACAATTTTGCTTCTGCGCTCTCTACCAAAGAAAATAATCTTTATACCTAGGAAGACAGAAAAAGTTACAGTGAGTAGAAATACAAGATGAATGCAAAGAAGGTAAGATAACTCATCTAGCTCACTTCAAGTCACCATGTCCAAATGAGATATCTATCTCATCCCAGTGCACTGAAATGACAGGTTGATTGGATTACTGAGTCATTGTCAGTGATATTGGAAAAAACGTGGAGAATGGGAGAGGTTGAAGAAGACTGGAGAGAGGTAAATGCTACTGACATCTATCTCATTTGTATACATATAGATAGATAGATAGATAGATAGATAGATAGATAGATATAGATATAGATATATAGATATAGATATATACCGACATATATAATATGCATAAATGTGTGTATCTATGTATATGTCTGTGTGTGTGAATTTGAGAGAGAGAAAGAGAGGGACAGAGAGAGAGAGAGAGAGATTGCGTACTCACAATGTAGACTGGTAAGCTTGACTGATTACTGCAAAATTTTGGAAATTGTTATTAAAGTGAATGTTTATCATTACCAGACTAGTAGAAGGAAGTGCTAGACATCTTATATCTGAATATCAGCAAATCATTTAACAATGAAATCCTTATAAATAAGACAGAGCAATGTTGTTTGGATAATAGTACAGATAGGTGGAACCACAACTAATTAAATCACCAGACCCAAAGAATAGTGATCAATATTAACTTAGAGGGAAGTCTTTCGTGAACACTTCAGGGATATATCTTTATATCTATTCTATTCAAAATTGTTTCCCCTGATTTGGATGAAAGTATGGATACAATGATTATCAAATTTGCACATCATGGGGGCAGCTAGGTGGCACAGTGAGTAGAGCACCAGCCCTGGATTTGGGAAGACTTGAGTTCAAATCAAGCCTCAGATACTTGACGCACTTACTAGCTGTGTGACCTCGGGCCTTAAGTCACTTAACCCCAATTGCCCTGCCTTCCCCACTCCAAAAAAAAAAATCTGAAGATCATACAAATCTGACAGAGATAGATAACCTTTAAGATGACAAAATAAGGACACAAAAAGACATCAACAGGCTAGAATGATGAATCAAATATGATAAAATTATAATAAATGCAATAGGAATAAATGTATGAATATAAGTTTATAATAAATATATTAAGAATAAATGTTTGAATATAATAAGTTAATAATAAATGTATAGTGATAAATATACAAACTGCTATTCTTAATTTTAAAACATCATCTGCCCAAGTATAAGAGGGGGTGTGGTCACATAACAATTTCTATGAAAAAAATCTGAGGGTTTGAGCATATTACATGCTCAATATGAGTCAATAATATGATGACGTTTTCAAAAAAAAAAACTCTCATAGAATCATGGTGTTCAAACAAAGAAAATAATTGTTCTGCTCTACTCAATCCTGCTCAGACCACATCAGAATCACTGTGTTCAGTTCAGGGTACAATATTTTAAGAAGAACACTGACAAACATCTCCAGAGGAAAATAGCCAGAAATGTAAGTAAGCTGATGACCTTGCCATATGAGAATGAAAGGTAATTTATTTTTCCCTAACCTAGAGAAGAGCAGACTTAGGAGAGACAAGTTAATCATCTTTAAATATTTAAAAGACTAACATTAATACAAAAGAGGGGTTAGATTGTTTTTTGCTTGACCAAAGAAGGAAGAAATAATAAAATAAGAACAAATGAAGGAAGGTGCAAATGCGTCAACTCAATGTAAAGAAAAACTTATTAATCATTAGAGCTACACAAAAATGATCAGGAGCATTGGTGGTGCCCGGATGTACCTTCTACCTACGAAATTCTAAAAACCTGAAATATGTACTATTTGTGACTCTTAATTTTTGGTTGAATAAAAATTTTTTTAATATTAATGACCTCCCACAATATGATCCCCTTCCTCCTTTTTAGCCTTTTCTAATACTATTACAGTTTCTCTTTGGGCCCTCTTTGTTCCATCTAAACTGTACTGCTCTGTACTTCATTCTCATCTTGTCTTATTCTGTCTCCTTATTTTTGCTCAAGGTCTCCCTCAGTCCTTGGATAGATTTCTTACATCCCTTTGCCCATCTGTTGAAGTTATTTCCTTATTCAAAACCCAGGTCAGACATCATCTACTACTTACTTTCCCTGACACTCTCTTTCTCATATAAAAATAATTTTGCTTTTCACAAATTCCTCATAGCATTTTGCTGGAATTTCCTTTAGATATGGCATCTATTCCCTTTTATTATGCTCATTCATGAATATGTCACTTGCCCCCATAAGACCATAAAGTCCCCCAAGGAGATGGAGTCAGTGCCATATCAATCTCTGCATCCCCAGCATATAGCACAGGGCTTTCTATATGTAGTCACTTTTAACAAAAGTTTGTTGAATGGAATCATCTTTAAAAAGAACATGCTAACAAGGATATTATTTAAAATGACTGCCTAATTATTCTATGTGGTTTTGTTATACCAAGAGCGAGTGAGACACACCACAGAGTATAAGTTTTAAATGGAGAATTTATTATCCAGCGGCCATTCGGGGTTCAATCCAAATCAGAATGACCAGGAGTTGGGGTGGAGAAGTCAAATTTATACAATAGATCAAGGAGCAGTGGTTAATTATCTCTTGAAACTTACATATGTTATTTTTAGCAGGCTTGGCAAGCCTCTGTTATTTCACTTTTATGATCATGATACATGAAGAGGAACCTCCTGAATAGATTGCAAGTACAGCATATCAGACAGCTGACAAAGTGTCAACTGAATTACAACCCAGGATCTCTCTGTCCAATTTGCCATTTACATCCCACAACACAAGATAAGAATAAGGAATTCAAGAGAATGTCTGGGGCTGAGGCCTTCATCCTTCAAGGCCATAGGCAGACCAAGGGATGCTCCAGCTGGGTTTGTTGACACAAGATAGAGACATCTCTCAGCCCACTCAGGAAACATAAAGAGATTGTTAGAGCATCAGGCCCCTTCCCTGGCCAACCAGTCCACACTTCCCAGAACAGTCATGGAGGCCAAGGACACCCGCTGAATGCCAAATGGCAGGAACTAAGTCTGTTTTTCTTATGCAAACTGGGTTTTTTTTAGTTAGGTGCTGGGGGCAGGGTTTTTTTTTAGCAATAGCTGGCTGCTCAGGTATCACATTTCCCACTTTGTTAGGGGTGCTCTGGACCTAGGCCCCCCGAGAGGGTAGTGAGACGCCAGGGAGTCTGGACCTGCTGACGTGGCAAAGCCTGTATGGCTTCCGCCACCTCAGTACCAGGGCGGCTCTTACTGGAGGAGCTCCACCGTCGGGGAGGAACTGGGGAGGAGCCAACCCGGAACACCCCAATAGGTTATATAAGGCGCCCCAGAGAGGGTCAGTGGGATTTCTGGGATTTCTGGTACGCCATGCAATAAAGCTGCTTGTCCATTCCGGTATTCTGCCTGGTGATTCTCCTCTCGTATCCCCCGAGAGGAGCCGGAGACGTCCGAAGACCCAAGGGCAGGGTAAGTGGAAGGCGGTGGTCGGGGTGGAGCCCCCGACACCACTTCTTTATGGAGCCATTCAAATCTTTGAAAGAGGAACAACTTGATCCAAAGCACCTGAGGTTTGGGCCACTAAGACAGGGACAGAATTTACATGAGAATGAATTAGGTTGAGATATGGGAAAGTAATCAGGGACCTATAGTTACAGCCAGGATCAATAAAATGAGGGGGCCAGCCAAACCACTAGCAGGGTGGTGAGCCGGGGGGAACATTGGTCCCCTGCAAATCACTCAATGTCAGCTTAGGCTGGTCCCAGGTGCACAGGTAGTAACAATAGAGGGCAAGGCTCAGGTAGAGATTCAGAAGCTTCTTCAATTACCGTGGCTGTAGCAGCCATGGAGTCTAATTGTTTTGAAAGCAGGCAATTGGCTTGGGGTCAGGTCCTAAGGACCGGGTTAGGACTCCCAAAGCCTGTGTTCTCCTTTCATCAACATACCAAGTGAAAGGTTTGTAAAGACAAGAGTGTTGACAAAGGTCAGTTAGGGTATGCACCTGTAAAATATTAAGGGAGGTGCTCCTCTCAGGATTAGGGTCTCATCCCTTAATGGCTAACACAGGAAAGAATGTCCTTAAGTCAGTCTGATCTGGCCTTGTTGACAGAGGTAGGGGTATTTCCTGAGCAAAGTCTAGAAAACAAAGAAGCCCAGGTCCTGGATCTTCTTCCAGTTACTCATTAATTCAGGCTCTGGGTCTGGTTGAAATTAAAAATGATACAAAATGATATAAAACATTCCACATTTCCCCCTTTTGGTCTAAGGCAAACTGAAAGTTTTCACCTGAAGACCAATTAAGGTATGGAAAAGCCTCTATCTTAAACAAGCAGAGGGAGCAAGTTGCAAGGGGATACAGTCTTGGGAACATTAGGACTCAGAAAAAGGAAAGAGCAGGTCTTTGCTCAGGTTCTGGTCTGGAATCTCGGGAGAAAACTGTCTGCCTCTGATGCTGTCCCCTTCAGGTTCTTTGAAATTGGAGGGCAAAGTCTCCTATGGACTCAGATGTCCACTCGGGAGCAGGGGCAGTCCCCAGATGTGACAGAAGGATCAAGGAGTCCATATCCACATGTTGGCCACTGTAGAAGTAGTCAGATCTAACAGGAGCTCCCAGGACACATATGATTTGATGAGTGAGAGAAAAACAGCACAACATAGGTCCCAGCCATGCAGGGCTAGGTTCAAACAGATACAATAAATGGTTCAGTATCCCAGCCACACAGGGCTGAGTTCAAACAATCACAATAAAGTTTTTTTTTTTCATAATTCACAAAACTACGCAATTACATTGAGTCAGGTACAGACCAAAACACTTAAATGGTTCACAATAGAGGGGGAAATTTGCATGTCACATGTTTTACATTTACACATTAGATAACCAAGAAAACTTAAACATGAACCATACAAAGTAATGCAATCATTATTAACAATGCTGACTAACATTAAATTCCTCGCATCCCAGTAGCACAGTACATATAACATCATAAACTTTTAGATATGCCATGTCTCTTTAATGGCATTTACAAAATAATCCTCAAACCATTCTTAACAAAGCTAAAAACATTTCTGATTTAATTCCAGCACTTAATTGCACATTGTGTATACAAAGTAACTTTAAATTACAGTTACATATTCCCAATGTCCATTTAAAGCAGCACTTTTGAAACCCAGACGCCTGATTGTAGTTATCTGGTCCCTAGATAGTAAAAGAGAGTTCTGCTTCTATGGTTCAGATCTAGAAATTCTCAGACAATTCTTACATAATATAACTTAGTACAATCACTTAAATTTGTCTCTCCTTTTTTAAAACTTCAGAGTATTTCAGTTTATATATCATCTGCTGTTTCTATCCTTACCTAAATTTCATACCTGGTATAAGAATCCTTTAAAAGATGAAGGTCCAACCATAAATTGAACTCATTGTCCTTTAAAATTATCAGACAGGTACTTTACCAAGGAGATGTAATTTCACTTGTACTACTGTCTTATACAATTTTCTTGTGCTAACATCCAAATTTAAGATCTTATTACCAAAACACACTTATTAGCCTGAATTTCCAGGATTGATAAATTTTGGAGCCAATCATACGCATCTGTATATAATTCTTAGGGGAATCAATCTGATCCTATTGCCTTTTTCAAATTCACTACCCCCTTCCCTTTTATTAGACATTTATCACATTACATCTTTGCTTTATTGCTTTGTCTAATCATTTCCTCCTTTTGGAGGATGTTATCTCTATATTATTTCAATGTTTTATTTGGCCATGAACATAGATTAAAATTGTAGGCTATTCATGCCTGCAACCTATTATAATAATTCAGAGATATTTCAATATTCATCTATTACCTAACAGATTTAGCATTGTGCTTACAAAACTTCTTGATAATATAAATTTGTTATGAAAGAAAAGAGGGACAATGTCATATATCTTAACAGAAGGAAAGAACTTCCTTAGCTCTGTTTGATTCCAGGCATGAGTCATATCTGATAGCCAATCATATAGTCACCAGGTGCTGAAAGCAGGGCTTAGGAGTAATCAGGTGGGGATTTTCCTTTTTTTTTTTTTTTTTTTTTTTTTTTTTTTTTAGAAAGGAAGTAGCAGAATTGGGAAATAGAGTCAGGAAGATCCTACCTAGGCCGTGTCCAAGGTCGTCCTCAAAACTATTTCCCAGGCACAGACATGCACCTTTAAAGTTCTCAGCTTGTAATGCCTGCCATTCTACTACTGGCTTCATGTGACCTATTCCTGTAACCAGAGCTTAAAATAAGATTAAATTGTAGTCCCATAAAATCTTAAATAGCAAATAAATATCCTTCAGATAAGACTATCCCAAATTTCATTGAGCTAATAGTTATCAAATCAAGTTACGTAACTTTTTTCATCTTCTAAATACTTCCTCACACCCTTTCCCAACTAACTTAAACCATCTGAAACTAGCATTCCCATTTGTCACCAAACTTCCTTATCTGCCTTTCATATTTCCCCTCAAACCTTTATTTACCTTTCCAAATCTTTCAAACCCATCATTCAGTCTTCCTTTACATTTCAACCATAAGACAAAACAACTCATAAAGTAGCACTTTTTACTGACGTAACTGTCTATACTGGAATCCCATTCCAGCTTCTTAAACAAAACAAAGGAGGTTAATGACTGACCTCACAGGGTGATGGATTTATGAACCCTGTTCACTCATTATGGAGGAAAGGGACACTTCAGGAATTAAATCTTATACACATTGAGAAGCTCTAACTCTTGCTTAAAATGACAAAAACATTTTTCAAAACATTTCTAGAATTATTTCCCTAAACTGAAGATGTCTCTGATTTAGTCATGGTAATTAATTACACTATTTGTATCAATACCTAATTGCTCTTATCACTTAAAACATCTAAGAACTCTATCTCACATAGATACAATATAACTTTAAATTCCAGCCTTAGTCTATGGGATAATGATTCAACCCTACATTTGTAAACAATATTATCTCATAAAACTTCTTTTCCCCTTTTTTCCCAAATTATTCCCATTAACACTTTAGAAATCATATTATCTTTCATTTGGCTATACAAGAGTACCAATATAAACAGTTGTTTGATTAAAAACAACAAGATTTCAAATATTTGTATTTATCCAATTTCCATTTTTTCCCATAAAACCAACTTCTTTCACAATGGTAACAGATTCTGGCAGATAACTTCATTTTGTCACTACCTGCTTATTTCTGGTTACAGAGATCTGCCATATCATCTCCCCCTGAGGGTAGGTTCTTTCCCATCAGATGGCAAGCTTCACTAATAAAAATTGTATCTTTAAGACCCACATCCTCAAAACCTAATCTTAGGTTTTGCTGACTTTTTGCTGACTTTAAGAAGCCATGTATGGAGGCTTCTGACCCCCCACTGTTCTTTCTTTCAGTAAAAACTGAAATCCCAGTGACTGCTGCTCCTCCCCATTCCTCTCCTTCTGACAGATGGGCAAAGGTAAAACTCTTCTTATCTAAACTAAGGTGGGGGAGGAGTAAGGAATGCACAGACTACAGTTTCAAACCTCCTTACTCAAAATTCCAGAATAAGACATTGAAAGGGCCTTTATTGGGGTACATAAAACTCATGCTTTAACCACCCTCTCAAGACTTCTATAGATAAGCATTAATTCCCAAGTATGAGGTTCTCACCCAGAAACTCTGAAAAGTCACAGTAGGTTTGAACTGTAACCAATTAACTTACAGGTGGAAATTCAGCAGGCCTTCTGAAAATTATACAAAAATATTTTACAGAGCATTTTCAAAAGTATTTTACCTTCTTTAAAACAGTTTAAAATTGATCCTGATATAAACAGGGATTGTCACTAAACATTCATGAAGAAAATTATTTAGAAGGTTTAAAATGATAGATATCTCCCTCTTTCTCCTTAAAGCAAATTAACCCTTAAACACTGGAATTCATTAACCAAGTTGGTGAAAAATGTCCTCATTCTCAAATATTACACAGAATTCCTAGATATTACAAAGTTCCCTAGTCAAAAAGGTGTTGTAATGGGGAGGACACCTAGTTTCTATAATTACATACCCAATTAAATTAACCTTATCACAATAACAAAGTTTACCAGGACTTTAAAAAAACTTTTTCACAGGAATTCCTCTTGAATGGGATGGATGATAGATGGTAGGTGAAGACTTAGCAGAAAGGAAGAAACACACAAATAACTGTATTTCTTCCCTTCCCAAACAAATTTATAAAGGCTAAGGGATTACAGATAAGATATTGGGATCTGTGTGAAATGTAAGGGCCAAATTACTACCAGTCTCCTTCCTGCAACCTCCTCAGAATTAGCATGATAACTCAAGGGAAGGGTCGCCGTGATTTGCATTTAACAAGGATGAAAGAATTGGCCCCATCCTACTCTCTCTCTCTCTTTATGTCTCCCCCTAAACTTTTGGACGCCACTTGAGGAAAGCATGAAGGAACCGAATCCACTAATTAATTACCAATCTAGTGATCATAACTGAATTGGATAAGCAAATCAAGTCTGAATTCATAATCACTAGTGGGAACATTTTAATTTCTAAGGCCCAATACTTGGCATTGTAAAAGAAAAGATTATTGTCTATAAAACCACATTTTCAATATTGCTGATACAACTGTTTGTCAAATTATACAATTTAGAAATGTAACAGTGCCCTAAACATAATTATGCATTTTAAAACTTGAAACAACCCATTTATCAATTTAGGTGAACATATTTCTAAACCTCCATGCACAGAGAATCTTTCATCTCATCATTTGAGACTATAACTTTAAACCACCAGATATATTCTCATAATAAAAACCTTTTCACATAGAAAGTCTGTTCTCATGGTTAAATATCAGTAATATTAATTATTCACTTGTTATAACCACATATAACAGTTCCAAATTGTCAAATTTTATCACATCCCTTTAAAAATCCAATTCACATATATCAAAATCTCATTAAAATTGCTATAACATCACTTCTTACCACACAATGGTTTTCTCGGATTTTACAATCTAAGATAATTTTGGAAATACAATGCAATTTTAGAAATACAGAAACAATAAATTTCAGATGACATCAATTGCATTTCCAGATTATCATATATAGAAATTATTCAACTTATTACTTTCGGTCATTTAAAAACACTTCAAAAGTTAACAATTACATTAAATCAGAGAGAGATAATAATAATGTTGTGACTAACATATAACAGACTTTATGTTAAGCATTTTACAATCATTATCATTTTGATCCCATAACAACCATCAATTATTATTTTCCATTTACAAATCAGGAAACAGGTCAAACAGAGATTAAGATACAGTTTTGCAATTGGAACAAAGAAGTGTGAAGTTACCTAGAGCAGAAGCTGGTATCCCAGTGGTGACAATTCTGGGAGGCAGAAAGTCCAAATCCATCTACCTCGCCCTTCCCCCACAACTGCAGAAATTGCTGAGCCTAGAGCAGTTTGCAGCTTCTGGGGACAGAAGGGGAGGAATGCATAGGACCTGGATAACATTTCCAAGCTTTGCCAAAAGAATGGGCTACAAAGGCACCCAGGGGCACAGGGCTGTCAGGATACTGTCAGTCTGCGAATTTCTGTCCTTCTCCTCCTTTTGCCAGGTGGGGAAGGGTGATTTAAGTTTTCCCTACAGTCCTTCTAATCTGATCTGGGAGGAGAGAAGTTTTGTTTTTTTTTTTAACTGCTCTAACTTTTACTGCAGCCCTGGCTCGGTCAGAGACAGGACAACAATGGTGAAAGATCTCAATGATTGTAATTCAAGCAAACTTCACCTTTTGCTCACTCCTTAAAAACCTTTTGCACTTAAATCTAAGGGAAAAGATTCCCTTCTAACTTTTGGGGAGGGAGTGGATAAGTGATCAGGGACAGAAACAAATGCGAGAGTCCCACTGAAAACTTTAACCAGATTCCGTATTCAAGGATAAACAGAGGTTTTTAGCCAGAAGGCATTCATCGGGAGGAGGTGTTTCAGCAAGAGTGAGCTCCTGGAGTGATTTTACAGTTTCAGGAGTTCTCTCTCCCAAAATCCAACTAACCAGTTTCCAAACTTTTTAATGATTAAAACCCAGAATATCCTAAAAGTTTTTGCCCTATTTCCATTGTAATTCCGAGTTGACCAGACAAGGAACCACAAGTTAAAGAGTCTTTGTTTCCCTAATTGCAGCCTGAAAACTCTGGCTGCCTGCATTTCAGATTTTTAACAAAACATAGACATTTCACATTTTTTAGACACAGACACAAGGACACAGACAAATTCAAAACGTACAGAACACGGAACAGAACCAAACAGTGTGGTTCGAATTGAAAGCTAAACCGAGTCCCCTCAGAGGAAAGAAAAAATAAATCAGATTTCCTCTTTAGGGATAAAGGCTTCCAATCTTTCCCACACCCCAACAGTGAGAAGACAGCACCCCGTACTTCCCCCCCCCCCACCTCTGCACACATGCCTGCGTCCAGGTTAGCATATTAACAGAGACCAGATGGCTAGCCCAGAATAGAAACCTTACCTCTAGAGGTCTGAAAAACCAGAATTCTCCATAGGCTGAAAAGGGACCAGTCAGCAGAAAGCCCGAACTCCGAAACCTTACCCCAACATCAGAGTCCTAGAAAAGGAAATCCTGGGTGCAGGCCCTCCAAAGTGAGAGAAGGTGGATTGGGGCAGAGACTCCCTGCTGAGGTCTGAAATCTCGTGTGTGTCTCCGAGGAGATAACACAAAATACTGCTTCATCTCGCTGGGGCCTCCATTATGTTATACCAAAAGCGAGTGAGACATACCACAGAGTATAAGTTTTAAATGGAGAATTTATTAGAGTGGCCATTCAGGGTTCAGTCCAAATCAGAATGACCAGGAGTTGGGGTGGAGAAGTCAAATTTATACAACAGATCAAGGAGCAGTGGTTAATTATCTCTTGAAACTTACATATGTTATTTTTAGCAGGCTTGGCAAGCTTTTGTTATTTCACTTTTATGATCATGATACATGAAGAAGAACCTCCTGAATAGATTGTAAATACAGCATATCAGAAAGCTGACAAAGAGTCAACTGAATTACAACCCAGGATCTCTCTGTCCAACTTGCCATTTACATCCCACAACATAAAAATAAGGAACAATCACATAATTCAAGAGAATGTCTGGGGCTGAGGCCTTCATCCTTCAAGGCCATAGGCAGACCAAGGGATGCTCCAGCTGGGTTTGTTGACACAAGATAGAGACATCTCTCAGCCCGCTCAGGCCCCTCCCCTGGCCAACCAGTCCATGCTCCCCAGAACAGTCATGGGGGCAAAGGACACCCACTGAACGCCAAATGGCAGGAACTAAGTTTGTTTTTCTTATGCAAACTGGGTTTTTTTTTTTTAGTTAGGGGCTGGGACAAGGTTTTTTTTTAGCAATAGCTGGCTGCTCAGGTATCACAGGATGTGCATAGCTTTTTCCATCATGAGTCTTTTGAAGCTGTCTTTGAACCTTGCATTGATGAGAGGAGTCAAGTCTATCAAAGTTAGTTCTTATAGATACCATGTGTCTGTCAATGTGTATAGTGATCTCCTAGTTCTGCTCCCCTCACTCAGCATCAGTTCATATATGTCATTCCAGATTATAAGGAAGTCCATCTGCTCCTCACTTCATGTAGCACAATAGTATTCCATTACATTCATATACCACAATTTGTTTAGCCATTCCCCAATTGATAGGCATCCCCTTGATTTCCAGTTTTTTGCTACCACAAAAATAGCTGCTATAAATATTTTTGTACATACAGGTCCATTTCCCACTTGTACGATCACTTTGGGATATAGCCCTAGAAGTGGTATTGCTAGGTCAAAGGGTATGCACATTTTTATAGCCCTTTGGGCATAGTTCCAAATTGTTCTCTAGGATGACTGGATCAGTTAACAGCTCCACCAACAATGTAACAATATTCCAATTTTCCCACATCCTCTCCAGCATTTATCATCCTCCTGCTTTGTTATTTTAGCCAATCTGACAGGAGAGATGTGGCATCTAAGAATTGTTTTGATTTGCATTTCTCTAATAAATGGTGATCTACAGCATTTTTTCATATGCCTATAGATATCTTTAATTTCTTCCTTTGAAAACTGCCTGTTCATGTCCTTTGACCATTTCTCAATTGGCGAATGACTTGTATTCCTATAAATTTGGCTCAGTTCCCTCTATATTTTAGATTATGGGGCCTTTATCAGAGACATTAGTTGTAAAAGTTTTCTTCCAGCTTTCTGCTTCCCTCTAAATCTTTGCTGCATTACCTTGTTAATAAAAAAAAATTTCTTTTTTTTTAAATATATTTAGATTTCAGCATTGATTTTCACAAGAGTTTGAATTACGAATTTTCTCCCCATTTCTAACCTCCCCCCCCACTCCAAGATGGTGTACGTATATTCTGGTTGCCCTGTTCCCCAGTCAGCGCTCCCCTCTGTCACCCCACTCCCCTCCCATCCCCTTTTCCCTTCCTTTCTTGGAGGGCAAGATAAATTTCTATGCCCTATTGCCTGTGTATCTTATTTCCTAGTTGCATGCAAAAACTATTTTTTGTTGTTTTTGAACATCAGTTTTTAAAACTTTGAGTTCCAAATTCTCTCCCCTCTTCCCTTCCCACCCACCCTCCCTAAGAAGTCAAGCAATTCAACATGGGCCACATGCATATCATTATGTAAAACCTTTCCACAGTACTCATGTTGTGAAAGACTAACCATATTTTCTCCCTTGACCCTGTCCCTTTTCAAAAGTGTTTGTTTTTGATTATCTCCTCCCCCATCTGCCCTCCCTTCTATCATCCCCCCTTTTTTATCTTCTTCCCTCTTCTTTCCTGTGGGGTAAGATACCCAATTGAGTGTGTATGGTATTCCTTCCTCAGATCAAATCTGATGACAGCAAGATTCACTCATTCCCCCTCACCTGCCTCCTCTTCCCTTCCTACAGAATTTCTTTTTCTTGCCACTTCTATGGGAGATAATTTACCCCATTCTATCTCTCCCTTTCTCCCTCTCTAAATATATTCCTCTCTCATCCCTTAGTTTGATATTTTTTAGATATCATCCCTTGATATTCAACTCACCCTGTGCCCTCTGTTCTTTTTCTTGATTACCTTTTCATGCTTCTCTTGATTCTTGTGTTTGAAAGTCAAATTTTCTATTCAGCTCTGGCCTTTTCACTGAGAAAGCTTGCAAGTCCTCTATTTCATTGAAAATCCATATTTTGCCTTGGAGCATGATACTCAGTTTTGCTGGGTAGGTGATTCTTGGTTTTAAACCTAGCTCCACTGATCTCTGGAATATCGTATTCCAAGCCTTTCAATCTCTTAATGTAGAAGCTGCTAGATCTTGTGTTATTCTGATTGTTTTTCCACAATACTCAAATTGCTTCTTTCTGGCTGCTTGCTGTATTTTATCCTTGATCTGGGAGCTCTGGAATTTGGCAACAACATTCCTAGGCATTTCCTTTTTGGGAACTTTCTGAGGAAGTGATTGGTAGATACTTTCAATTTCTATTTTACCCTCTGGCTCTAGAATATCAGGGCAGTTCTCCTTGATAATGTCTTGATGGATGATGTCTAGGCTCTTTTATTGATCATGGCTTTCAGTTAGTCCAATAATTTTTAAATTATCTCTCCTGGATCTATTTTCCAGGTCAGTGGTTTTTCCAATGAGATGTTTCACATTTTCTTCCACTTTTTCATTCCTTTGGTTCTGCTTTATAATATCTTGATTTCTCATAAAATCACTAGCTCATCCTTTCCCTTTCTGAACTTGATAAATCTAACCTCAAAATAAAGAAGAAAGAAGTTATGGAGGTGAATAGAATTTTAGAAAAGGCAGATATGATAGACCTCTGGAGAAAACTAAATGGAGATAAAAAGGAATATACTTTTTTCCTCAGGTGTACATAGCACATGCTCAAAAATTGACCATGTACTAGGGAGTAAATAGCTTACAATCCAGGGCAGAAAGGCAGAAGTAGTCAAAGCATCCTTTCTCAGATCATGAGTCAGTAAAAATTATTTGTAATAAAAGACCATGGAAAGATAAACTAAAAATTAATTGGAAACTAAATTATCTAATCTTAAGGAATGAGTGGGTCAAAGGACTAATCATACACATAATTAATAACTTCATTGAAGAGAATGACAATAATGAGACAACATACCAAAACTTATGGGATGCAGCAAAAGCAGTTCTTAGAAGAAATTTTATATCCCGAAATGCTTACATGAATAAAACAGAGAAAACACAGATCAATGAATTGGGTATGGACCTGAAAAAACTGGAAAAAGAACAAATTGAAAATCCCCAATTAAATACCAAATTAGAAATACTAAAAAACAAAGGAGAGATTAATAAAACTGAAATCAAGAAAACTATTGCACTAATAAATAAAACTAAGAGATGCTTTTATGAAAAAAACAATAAAATTGATAAACCTTTGTCTATTTGATTTAAAAAAAAGAAAACCAAATTACCAGTATCAAAAATGAAAAGGGTGAATTCACCTCCAATGAATAGGAAATTAAAACAATAATTAGGAATTATTTTGTCCAATTGTACGCCCATAAATTTGACAACCTTAGGGAAATGGATGACTATTTACAAAAATATAAATTACCCTGGTAAACAGAAGAGGAAGTAAAATACTTAAAAAACCCTATCTCAGAAAAATAAATTTAGCAAGCCATGAATGAACTCCCTAGGGAAAAATCTCCAGGGCCAGATGGATTGACAAGCGAATTCTACCAAACATTTAAAAAACAACTAATCCCCATGCTTTATAGAGTATTTGAGAAAATAAGCAAAGAAAGAATCTTGCAATATTCTTTTTATGACACAAATATAGTACTAATACCCAAACCAGGAAGAGTCAAAACAGAGAAAGAAAACTATAGACCAATTGCCCTAATGAATACTGAGGCAAAATTTTTAAATAAAATAGTAATTAAAAGATTGTAGCAACTTATCCGGAGAATAATATGCTATGAACAGGTAGTATTTATTCCATGAATGC
This sequence comes from Trichosurus vulpecula, assembly GCF_011100635.1. Taxonomy (NCBI): domain Eukaryota; kingdom Metazoa; phylum Chordata; class Mammalia; order Diprotodontia; family Phalangeridae; genus Trichosurus; species Trichosurus vulpecula. Next base: position 253,243,650 of record NC_050573.1, read on the forward strand.
AAGGCTGGTTCAATATTAGGAAAACCATCAGTATAATTGATCATATCAACAACAAAACTAGCAGAAAATATATGATTATCTCAATAGATGCAGAAAAAACTTTTGATAAAATGTAACATCCATTCCTATTTTAAAAAAATACTAGAAAACATAGGAATAAATGGCGTCTTCCTTAAAATGATAAGGAACATCTACCTATAACCATCAGCAAGCATTACTTGTAATGGGGATAAGCTAGATGCATTCCCAATAAGATCAGGGGTGAAACAAGGATGTCCATTATCACCCCTATTATTCAATTTGGTACTAGAAATGTCAGCTTTAGCAATAAGAGAAGAAAAATAAATTGAAGGAATTAGAATAGGCAAAGAAGAAACTAAGTTTTCACTCTTTGCAGATGACATTATGATATACTTAGAGATTCCTAGAGAATCAAGTAAAAACCTACCCGAAATAATTAAAAAAAACTTTAGCAAAGTTGCAGGACATTAAATAAGCCCACATAAATTCTCAGCATTCCTATATATTACTAACAAATCCAACAGCAAGAAATATTTTTTCATTCTTTACGTTTTGTTTTATTACTTCTTGGTGCCTCATAGATTCATTAGCTTCCACTTGCTCAAGTCTAATTTTTAATGAGTTAGTGTTTACATTTTGCTTTTGAGTCTCCTTTTCCAATTGGTTGATTTTGCCTTTCAGGGTGTCCTTTTCTCTCTCTAGATACTGAATCTCCGTAGCCATTTCACCAATTTTATTCTTTAGGCACTTGATTTCATCAGTGGATTTTTTCTCCCTTTTTTCCATTTTTTCCATATTTTCTTTTGGCTCCCTAATTTGGTTTTTAAAATCCTCCTTTAGCTCTTCCAGCAGTGCTTTTTGGGCTGGAGACCAGTTCACATTACCTTTTGAGGTATCTGATGTATCTATAGTATTGTTACTTTCCTCTTGCATATTTGTATTTTGATCCTGCCTGTCTCCATAAAAAGAATCTATTGTCCTCGGTTTTTTTGTGTCCTTCTTCATGTTAGTTTGCCTTTTGCTGGCTTTACAACGAATTTCTATCTGTGGGCCTCAGGACTTTCTGTCCCAGCTTTCTTATTCTGGGGGTTGTGAGTCTAGAATTATAACCTTCAGTTTCCTGAGGTGTGGGGGAGGGGTCTGGCTCCCTGGCGTCTCACTCCCTGTGGGTGCTCTCCAGCACTTGCTTTTCAGCAATGGTCTCAGCTCTTTGTTGTTTGAGCTGATGTCTGGCACTTCCCCTGGGGGAGCAAGGTTACGTCTGGGCTGTTGGCGTTGACCCCTGCCGACTCTGCCCCTCTGGGACTAATGAGCTTCTAGTATTTGTCCTGTGAGGCCCCACTACTTTCTCCTCTGTTTCAGTTCTCTTTTTTTTTTCCCTGAGGAATTCTCTGGGTGAGGGGGGGAGGGATTAGAGCCTTTTATCTGGCCATTGAGTCTTCCGGAAGTTCAAGAAGCCGAGTTCCTGGGTTTTGCAAGCGTCAGGAGTGGGTGTTTTCATGGCCGGTGGCGTTGCACTGCCTCTCGTTGCTTCCACAGACTGCCGTCCTGTGTTGGGAGTCCTGGGGATCTCCGCTGGTTTCCGGCGCCCAGCTTTCTCCCAGCCCATCTCCCACGTGGATTTCCCGGCCAGCCGCTTCCGCTTTGGTCTGGAGCAGCTCTGCACCGAGCACTCTCCGAGCCTACAGGATCCTGTCTTCAGCCTTTCAGACTCTCCTGGCTCGGAAACTGGCCCCACGCAGACTGCTCCCGGTTTCTGACTCTCTCAAATCTGCTCAAATTCACTTTTTTATGGGAATCTGACAGACCTTGTGAGAGAGCTCCGGTAAGACACTGCCTTCACGTGGCCATCTTGGCTCCGCCCCCCCCAACAGCAAGAAATAAAAAGAGAAATTCCATTATAAAATATTTGGGAATCTACCCACCAAAACAAACCCAGGAATTATATGAACATAATTACAAAACTCTTTTCACACAAATAAAGTCAGATCTAAATAAAAGGAAAAGCATCAGTTGCTTGTGCTTAGGCTGAGCTAATACTTTAAAAATGAAAATTTTTCCTTAATTAATTTACTTATTCAGTGCCATACCAATCGAACTACCAAAAAATTATTTTACAGAGCTAGATAAAATAAGAACAAAATTCATCTGGAAGAACAAAAGGTCCAGAATATCTAGGGAATTAATGAAAAGAAATGCTAGGGAAGGTGGCCTAGCCATGCCAGATATTAAACTGTACTATAAAGAAGCAGTCATCAAAACTACTTGGTACTGGCTAAGAAACAGAGTGGTGGATTAGTGGAATAGGTTAGGTACATAAGATGCAGTAGTCAATGACTATAGCAATCTACTCTTTGATAAACCCAAAGAATGCAGGTTCTGGGCTAAGAATTCACTATTTCACTGCTGGGAAAATTGGAAAATGGTATGGGAGAACCTGGGCATAGACCAATATCTTCTATACTATATACCAAAATAAAGTCAAAATGAGTTCATGATTTAGGAATAAAGGCTGATACTATAAGCAGTTTGGGAGAGCAAGGAATAGTTTACCTGTCAAATTTCTGGGAAACGGAAGAATTCATGACCCAACAAGAGATACAGAGCATTACAAAATCCAAAATAGATAATTTTGATTATGTTAAATTGAAAAGTTTTTGTACAAAGTCAATGCAACAAACACTGGGAGAAAATCTTTACAGCTAATGTCTCTGATAAAAGCCTCATATCTAAAATGTACAGGGAACTGAGCCAAATTTATAGGAATACAAGTCATTCCCCAATTGAGAAATGGTCAATGGACATGAACAGGCAGTTTTCAGAGGAAGAAATTAAAGATATCTCTAGGCATATGAAAAAATCCTCTAGATCACTATTGATTAGAGAAACGCAAATCATAACAACTCTTAGATGCCACATCTCTCCTGTCAGATTGACTAACATGACAAAACTGGAAAATGATAAATGCTGGAGAGGATGTGGAAAAATTGGAACATTATTACATTGTTGGTGGAGTTGTGAACAGATCCAGCCATTCTGGAGAGCAATTTGGAGCTATGCCCAAAGGGCTATAAAAATATGCATACCCTTTGACTCAGCCATACCACCTCTAGGGCTGTATCCCAAAGAGATCACACAAGGAGAAAAGGGACCTGTATCTACAAAAATATTTGTAATAGCTCTTTTTGTGGTAACAAAGAATTGGAAATCAAGGGGATGGCCATCAATTGGGGAATGGCTAAACAAGTTGTGGTGCATAAATATAATGGAATACTACTGTGCTATAAGAAATGGGGAAGATACAGACTTCATTACAACCCGGAAAGAATTACGTGATATGATTCTGAGTGAGAGGAGCAGAACCAGGGAACATCGTACACAACCACAGACATTGATTCTGTGATGACTAAGTTTGATAGGCTTGGCTCTTCTCAGCAATACAAGATTTAAAGACAGCTCCAAAGGACTCGTGTAATGGAAAGAGCTATCTACATCCAGAGAAAGAACTGTGGAGTCTGAATGTGGATTGAGGGAAAATCTCTGATCTCTCTATTTTTTTCTTTCTGTTTCTTCTTTCAAAAATAAAAAAATTGAATTATAATCTGGATATCTTTATAAAGTATTTCGATGAGTTTATGGGGTACTAGCAAACTCTGTAGTTTAATTAAAACACAAAAAACAAAATAACAACTAGTTATTCCTTAAAGTGACCTTTAAAATAACTGGGGATTGATTTAAAGATGAAGTTTGCGTTTTAAGAACTGTCTTATTGGGTCATGATATATGTTTGAGAGAGAGATTCAATGAAATAGGAATTCAGGGAAGTGTTAAAATAACAAAAAAACTTGGGAATAATATAGGAGAAATTTGATTAAAAGTTGTGAGCTTAGATAATTTCACAATTCAGGATTTGAAAAGGAAACACATTTGCTCAACCTGAACAAGTTTTAGCTAGCCATTCACAAAGTCCAAAGTTTTGGGATATCAATCTGTGAAATTAGCTTTAACTTTAGTGTAAAATAAAAATATACTTAAGAACTGTTGGGTTCAGTTTATTACAGGAAAGAATTTTTATTATTGGAAGACAGAATAAGGAAATTTTAGGCCATCTTCAGAAAAGAATCAAAGTGGGTAGAACTGGAGTTCATTTACCTTTCTGTTGTTTACTGCTTTTAAACAACCAACCTGAGGGCACCAAGCAAGTCCTGATTGAGATGCCTGATTGAAGGTGAATCCCAAAGTGCTCCCAGAAAAAGGAAACTTGTTTTGAAATCAAAAAGCAACTGAAGGTAAATGAAATTTAATGATATTACTGAAGTTTAAATCAATTGTTTAGATAAACTAGAAACACAGTAAGACTTGCATTGAAATCAATTGTTTAGTGAAAATAAGGTCAAATTGTATAATAAGGCTTTAGTAAGTATAAGAAATAGATATAGAAGTAAATTAAATGCATGCGCACCTAATAGAGGGTACACAGATTAGAAAAGACAAAATTAAAATAGTCTATAAAGAAATAAAACACAGAAATTTTGAGAGGAAAAAGAACTTGCAAATTATTTTAAAAAAACAAAATAAATGGACTTAATTTTGAGTGTTTTGAAAGGAAATAGAGAAAAAGTTATACCTTGAGACCTTCAGAAAAGGACAATCTCTATCAGATAGTAGTGCAATTCCTATTACATCGTTTTGCTATAGTTGGGCTTTGGTTGATCCCCTTAGGCATTGCCAAAATAGCTGGATGAATACCTTTTGCCAGAAAACAGGTTAACTTTGAGGAGAGAGGTGATTTCTTCTCTAAAGTCATCCTGCTTACTGCAATCTGTAACACCTTACAATAAGGAACCTATGCTGAGTGAGTTGTTTTGGGAGTCTATTTGCCTATCACTTAGAAAAAGCTATGTGATGGTAACTAATTCTAATTGCCCAAAAGCCCTTAAAGAAATTGGTATGACATGTGTATTTGTACCCTCTAAAGAACTAAGAAGCAGTTTACTAGAAGAATTAAGCAAGAAGAAGAAAGAATAATGTTGCATAAAGAGATAAGAAGGATGAGTCAAAGGCAAAGGTAAAGCAAGTTGGAGTCTGTTTATGCTGATGTAGCTTAAATGGAGGGTTTGAAAGCAAAGGGTTTTGGAATTTTGAAAAAATCTCAGAGACGCTCTTAATCCCACTGAAACAGAAAAAGATTTAGGTGTTTTTTTAAAGGTGCTGCCCTCTTTGACAATGTCTTCCTTCCCCAATCAATGTAAGATTATGAAATAAATTTCATAGAATGCATGTTAATTAACTGATTAATAGAGAAAGGAATATTTCTTTACTCTGGCTTAAATAGTCATGCTAAATGAGTAGCAATTTAGAAAATTTAAAGGAATTGGTTTGGCTCTTTGGATAACTCAAAGAAACAAAGGAGCAGTAATGGGAAGCTGGGAATGTCACCATGAATGTTTTTCACTATGAACCAACTAAAAATAATGGAACCTTGTACAACATGAAGTTCAGTCATTGCCAACACTCATTATAAATCAAAATTGACTGGGTTGAAAATATTGTTATTGTAGTAAATTAGAGAATCTAATCAGTCCTTGTATGTACAAAGGGAAGTTTACACCTGTCTCCCAGGGTTGTTGGGAGAAACAAAGAGTTGTGAAGGGCTTAACATAGTGCCTGGCTTGTGTAAAGCATGAGCACTGTAGTGGTCAGACCTTTTAGGAATACAATTAAAGCAAAACACAATCCCATTTATAGGTACTTTTTCTCACTGGCATGGAATGTTAACAAAATTGGGAAATTATAGACTAAACATTTTAAAGCAGTGCTAAAAACAGGCTTAAGTAACTTTAAAGATATGGAAAAGGCCTGGCATGTAGTAGGCACTATGACTAGCATTAAAATACCAGGGGTAATAAGGTAAATGACTTTCTATGAATTAATAAGTTTTCACCTAATTAGTGATGTTTTAAGTACAAGAAGGCTAAGAGAATCTGTTTAAAGCAAATTTCTTCATCTTGTCAATCTGAATACTGTTATATTATAAATACATCTATTACATGAGCATTAGAGTATATTTTAAAAAAAAACCCAGAAAATAATAATAATTATAAATTACTGTTGGGAGAAAAACATGGTAAAATCCTCTTAGACATCTTTGATTGTGAGTTTCCTTGGGTTGAGCCCTACTGATAGAGTACTGTGAAATTTGGCAGCACTGCCATTTGAGGAACTAGGATGTCTCTCACCCAAAGTGGAAAAAAGAAACTTTTCAGTAACAAGTGAGTGTCATGGGGGCAAAGAAAAGATGGCAGAGTGAAAGCAGCACCTCACCAGAGCTCTCCCACAAATTCCTTTGAGGACATTTAAGAAGTAAATTTGAATAAATTTTGAGGTGGTGGAATTCACTAGGAGACAGAATGTGGTATATTTCCAGCCCAAGACAGGCCTGGAAGGTTAACAGAAAGGATCTGTTGCACTGGGCTGGGAGATCTCAGAGTCCAGAGGCTACATCAATGTAGACTCAGCAATGACAGGGCTGAAGGGGGCCCAGGCAAAATGAATCACCACCAGCAGTAGTGATTCCCCAAACTCTTAGCACAGGACAGGGGTCTCTCAGAACTGGGTGAGAAGTTCAGGGCCTGCAGCAGCAGCAATAGCCCCTCCTGGGGATATCAGCCCAAAGACTAAATGTATGAAAGTCATGTACTTGAACTTCTAGGAGTCATGATGTCAAAATAAACCATAAGTGCTCTCACCCCCTCCTCATTGACCTCAAAAAACCTAGAGACTATTACTCCAGGAAAAATTGTAGAACAGTGGAACGTAGCGGTATAGCAGTCTTTTAGCTCAGGAGGCTAGGGAGTTCAATGTGAAGGTCCAGCAAGCCCCACCTCAGCAGACCAGCAGGAGATCCTGAGGCAATGGAGGGTGGAGCTGGCAAGTGCCAACACCAGGACTCCAAGCATGCCTCTGCACAGCCAGGGTAATTGTCAGACACTAGCACAGGCATCCACCAGCAGCTGAGCCTATCCAGCCCTAGGGAAGGAGGTGACCTCCAGTGGCCAAACCACACTTCCCCCACACCTCACCCTGCGAGCTTCAATGTAACCCAGGAGAAACTCAGAAAGACCTGGACTTGGCATACACCAGCCAACTCTAGCTCAGCACCAGGTGAGCAGCAACATTATATAGCTTCTAGGTGACAGAACCAGAGGCTACAGCACACAAAGGCAGTAAGCAGGACCCTATCTCCCAGAACAAGAAGCATGGGACAGAGCCCCCTGTGTCTCAGAAGCAGAGATCCACTTTAAAAGCCAGGAAAAAGCAACCACCACAAATAAGAAGCAAACTAGAAAAGTAAAGATCATAAAATCTTACTATGGGGACAGGGAAGATCAAAATATGAATTCAGAAGAGGATAGCATTGACACTATACCTACATCTGAAACCTCAAATGGGAATGTGAATAGGTCGCAAGCCCCCAAAAAAATTCTTGAAAGAGTTCAAGAAGGAATTTAAAAGCCAAATTAGAGAGGTAGAATTATTGGTCTACTGGAAAGCCATGATGAAAAAAGAGCTGGAACACTATCTTCCAAGAAATCATCCAGGAAAATTTTCCTGAAGTCCTAGAACCAGGGGGTAAAATAGTCATTGAAAGAATCCACTGATTACCTGCTGAAAGAGATCCTAAACTAAACTTATCAGGTCAAGGAGAAAATACTGCAAGCAGCCAAAAAAAAACCCAATTCTAATTTTGAGGAATTACAGTCACATAGGATCTTGCAGCTTCTACATTAAAAGACTGGAGGGATTGGAATATGATCTTCCATAAGGCAAAGGAGCTTGGACTACAAACAAGGATCAACTACCCAACAAAACTGAGCATAAGCTTTCAGGCAAGGAGATGGACATTCAGTGAAATAAAGGATTTCCAGACCTTCCTGATGAAAAGACCAGTGCTCAATGGAAAATTTTATCTTAAAATAGAAGACACAAGAGAGGCATAAAAAGGCAAACAGGAAAAAATAAAAACCTTATTATTCAATAAGGCCAAACTGTTTACATTCCTATATGGGAGGATGATACTTGTTAATCTTGAGGATTGTGTATTTATTATGACATTTAAAAGGGATATACATAGATATAAATTAACTGGTATAAATTAACTGGTGTGATGATAAAAAGCTTAACTAAGGGGTGCAAAGGGTTTGTAATGGGAGAAGAGGAAAGGAGAAGGTGGAAAAGGGTAAATTAAATCATACACAAAGGCACAAAAACATATTATAGTAGAGGGAAACAAGGGAGGGGGATGAGCATTGTTTCAGCTTTACTCATAGAATTTGATTGAAGGAGGGAATATCATATTCTATTAAGTATAGAAATCTAACTTGCCCTATAGACAGTAGGAGGGAAAAGGGGAAAGGGAAGGGGGGGTGGTTTGGAAGGGAGGGAAGAAGTAGTAAGGTAAAAGGGAAAGAAAAGGGAGGGGGGCTGAGAGAAGGGAGGGAAGACTGAGGGAGGTAGTGGTCAAAAGCAAAACTCTTGTGAGGAGGAGAAGGGAAAATGGAGAAGTAAGAGCAAAATGGGTGGGAAATAAGATAGAGAGAAATACACAGATAGTAATCATAACTGCGAATGTGAATGGGATGAACTCTGCCATAAAAGAGTTAGATAACAGAATAGATTAAAAACCACAATCCTACAATATATTGTTTACAAGAAACCCATTTGAAGCAGGGGGATATATGCAGGGTAAAGGGAAAAGACTGGAGTAGAACATATTATGTTTCACCTAAAGTAAAAAAAAAAAAGAGCAGGAGTAGACAAAGCAAAAGGAAAGATAGATCTAATTAAAAGAGGTAAGGAAGGAAAATATATTCCGCTAAAAGGCACCATAGACAATGAAGTAATATCATTACTAAACATAGTTGCACCAAGTGGTATAGCATCCAAATTCTTAGAGGAGAAGTTAAGGGAGTTACAGAAAGAAATAGCAAAACTATACTAGTGGGGGACCCCAACCTCCCCCTCTCTGAACTTGATAAATGAACCTCAAAATAAACATGAAAGAAAGTAAGGAGGTGATAGAATTTTAGAAAAGGTAGATATGATAGACCTCTGGAGAAAACTTAATGGGGATAGAAAGGAATTTACGTTTTTCTCAATGGTGCATGGCACATACACAAAAAATGACCATGTACTAGGGCATAAAAACCTCACAAACCAATGAAGAAAGGCAGAAATATTAAATGCATCCTTTTCATATCATTATACAATAAAAATTATATGTATTAAAGGGCCATGGAAATATAGACTAAAAATTAATTGGAAACAAAATAATTTAACCCTAAGGAATGAGTGGGTCAAACAATGAATCATAGAAACGGTAATTTCATTCAAGAGAATGACAATAATGAGACAACATACCAAAACTTATGGGATGCAGAAAAAGCAGTTCTTAGGGGAAGTTTTATACCTCTGAATGCTTACATGAATAAAATAGAGAAAGAGGTGATCAGTGAATTGGGCATGCAACTGAAAAAGCTAGAAAAAGAAGAAATTGAAAACCCCCAATTAAATACCAAATTAGAAATATTGAAAACCAAAGGCGAGATTAATAAAATTGAAATTAAGACAAGTATTGAACTAATAAATAAAACTAAGAGCTGATTTCATGAAAAAAAAACAATATAATTGATAAACCTTTGGTCAATTTGATTAAAAAAGGAAAGAAGAAAACCAAATTAACAGTATCAAAAATGAAGATGGTGAATTCACCTCCAATGAAGGGGAAATTAAAATAATTATCAGGTATTATTTTGTCCAATTGTATGCCCAAGAATTTGATAATCTTAGGGAAATGGATGAAAATTTACAAAAATATAAATTGCCCATATTAACAGAAGAAGAAGTAAAATGCTTAAATAATCGCATCTCAAGAAAGAGAAATTAAAAAAGCCATCAGGGAGCCAAGATGGTGAGTGAAAACAAAACAAAGGAAAAAGCCATGAATGAACTCCCTAGGAAAAAATCTCCAGAGCCAGAAGGATTTACAAGAGAATTCTATCAAACATTTAAACAACAATTAATTCCAGTACTTTATAGATTATTTGGGAAAATAGGCGAAGAAGGAGCCTACCAAATTCTTTTTATGACATAAATATAGTACTGATACCTAAACTAGGAAGAATCAAAATAGAGAAAGAAAACTATAGACCAATTGCCCTAATGAATATTGAGGAAAAAAATTTAAATAAAATATTAGCAAAATGATTACAGCAACTTATCTTGAGAAAAATACACTATGACAAGGTAGGACTTATTCCAGGAATGCAAGGCTTGCTCAATATTAGGAAAACTATCAGCATTATTGATCATATTAACAACAAAACTAGTAAAAAACCATGTGATAATCTCAATAGATGCAGAAAAAACTTTTGACAAAATACAACACCCATTCCTATTAAAAACACTAGAGAATGTCGGAATAAATGGAGCCTTCCTTAAAATGATAAGTAGCAGCTACCTAAAACCATCAGCAAGCATTATATGTAATGAGGATAAGCTAGATGCATTTCCAATAAGATCAGAGGTGAAACAACAATATCCATTATCACCCCTATTATTCAGTATGGTACTAGAAATATTAGCTTTAGCAATAAGAGAAGAAAAAGAAATTGAAGGAATTAGAGTAAGCAAAAAAGAAACTAAGTTATCACTCTTCGCAGATGATATGATGAGATACTTAGAGAACCCTAGTGAATCAAGTAAAAAACTACTTGAAATAATAAATAACTTTAGCAAAGTTTCAGGATATAAAATAAACCCACATGTTGGGTGCGGAGGGAGGGGGAGAGGAAGGAGGAGAAAATTTGAAACTCAAAAATTTGTGGAACTGAATGTTGTAAACTAAAAATAAATAAATTTAAAAGACAAAAAATAAGTGGGTGTCCATTTGGTATCATATAGAAACTCATGTAATTGTACATTTTAATGTTATTATTTTGAACCAACTATTCATGGTGTATGAACTTGAGGTGAAGAAGTGGAAAGAGCAGTACAGTGCTAGCCATTTCTTTTGGGTCTGGGTGATGGGCATAGGTAAGCCACTCCTCCCCAGAGGGGTCATTGTGGCACACAAGGGATAACAGATTTACTAAGCAAAAGTTACTCCAGACACCACCCTAGTGGCAACTTCTTTGACCATTTCTTGTCCAACCTGTGAAGCTTTTAATCATCTTGCCTTTCAAGCCATATCCACTGGTGGCCATCTGTTAGCTTGCACCCATCTTTGAGCACTTACAAAAAGATTATTATTGTGCACGACTCAGTCCTTGACCAAGTTTGAACTAACCTCTAACTTGCAGATAGGTGTGAGGCCTGTCAGTTACTCTCATACTGACTGGTTTAGCCTGTCTCGTGAGACAGTTTTACTGGGGTGTAACTGTTGTGCATGCTATAGCTTTTTGGAGTCACGGGAGAGGTAGGTGAAAGGTGGATGAGCAGCTCTGAAAAGAGCTTGGTGGAACTCCTTCTTGGTCCTCTATTGCAAATCATTTATTTAATATTGGAAAAATTCACTTGTAAATCTTTCTAGTCCTGGTGCTTTATTCTTAAGAAGCTCATTTACAGCCTGTTCAATTTCTTTTTCTAAAAACTTATTTAAATATTCTATTTCCTCTTATGTTAATCAGGGCAGCTTATATTTTTGTAACTATTCTCTCATTTCACTCAAATGGTTAAATGTATTGACATAGAATTGGGTAAAATAACTCCTAATAATGACTTTAATTTCATCTTCATTAGTGGTATAATCACTGTTTTAATTTTTATAGTGATATGACTTTTTTAATTATGTTTTGAAAAATCATGTTAGTCATTGATTTATCTATTTTATTTTTTTCATAAAACGGCCTGTAGTTTTACTTACTAATTCAATGGCTTTCTTACATTCAATTTACTAATCTGATAATTAATTTTCAGAATTTCCAGTTTGTTGTTTAATTGAAGATTTTTAATTTGATTTTTTCTATTTTTTAAATGATATAACAAATTCATTGATCTGCCCTTTCACTATTTTTTTTTGATATAAGCATTTAAAGATATGATTTTTTCCCCTGATACTCACTTTTGCCGCATCTATAAGTTTTGGTATGTTCTGCCATTGTTATTATTCTCTTCAGTAAAATTATTTATTTTTTCTATGATTTGTCCTTTGACCTGTTCATTCTTTAAGATTAGGTTATTTAGTTTCTAATTAATCTTTAATCAGTGTTTACATGACACTTTGTTAAATGTAATTTTATTGCATTGTGATTGGAAAAGGATGCATTAGATATTACTACATTTGACTATAAGGTTGTTATGCCATAATATATGGTCATTTTTTTGTAATAGCACCACATACCATTGAGGAAAAAAGCTATATTCCTTTCTATTCCCATTCAGTTCTCTCCAGATGTCTATCCTATCTAGCTTATCTATGATTCTATTCTTCTCCTTTATGTATTATTTATTTTTGGTTGGATTTATCTAGTTCTGAGAGGAGAAAGTTGAAGACCCCCCCCCCCACTATTATTTGCTATCTATTTCCACCTATAACTCATTTCCCTTTTCCTTTTTAAATTTGGATGCTATAGCATTTGGTGAATATACATTTAGTTCTAATATGACTTCATGATCCTAAGGTATCTTTTAACATAATATAGTTTTCCTGTTTATCTCTTTTAATTAATCTCTTTAACTTTATCTGTGACCATGATTGCTACCTCTGTTTTTTTTTTACATCAGATGAAGCATAATAAATTCCTCTTTAGCCCTCTATGTTTACTCTACGTGTGTCTCTCACTTTCAAATGTTTTTCTTGTAAACAACATACTGCCAGGTCCTGGTTTTTAATCCATTCTGCTATTCATTTCCATTTTAGAGTGAGTTCATCCCATTCCCTATCAACATTACAATTTCTAATTTTGTATTTTGCCCCATCCCATTTTTCTCTACTGTTTATCCTTCTCTCTCTTTTTTACCTTGTCCTTCTTCAGAAGTTTAATTTACTTCTGATCACTGCCTCCTCAATCCTCACACCCTTCTAAGAGTCCCTCCATCATCTTATCCACTTGCTCTTCTATTTCTCTATTTAAAACCCAACTATATGTATTTGTTCCTCCTTCTTTAACTCAGTTCTGATGAGAAAACATTACCATGTGGCCCACCCTCCACACCATTCTCATCTCCACTGTAAAAGTTCTTTCATTCATGCCTCTTTTGTATGAGATAATTTGCTCCATTTTATCTTTGTCTATCTAATTTCATTTTGTATGATCATTCCAGGAAAATCAACTCAAACCCAACTCCTTCTCTATGTGAATTTTTTCTAATGACTCTAATGATGATAATATTTTTAAGGGTTACAGTAACAGTTTAATCTCACTATAATTATAATTAATAATATAATTAATAATTATAATTAGTCTCTCACATTTACCTTCTTATGTTTATCTTGATGCTTATATTCAAAATTCAGATTTTCTGTTTGGTTCTGGTCTTTTCCTCAAGAATGCCTGAAAGTCGTTTAATTCATTAAATTTCCATTTTTCCCTTTGGAGAAGTACACTTTGCTGTGCTTAGTGGATTAATCTTGGTTCCAAACTCAGCTTCTTTGCTTTTTGGAATACCATTTTTCATGCCTTGTGGTCTGATAAAGTCTAAGCTGCTAAATATTATGTTAGCCTTATTGTAGTTCCATAGTATTTGAATTGTTTCTTTATAGTTACTTGTAATATTTTCTCCTTGACCTGGGGTCTTTGAAACTTAGGTATAATATTCCTGTGAGTTTTCAATTTTGGATCTCTTTCAGGCAGTAGTCAGTGAATTTTTTCAATTTCTATTTTACCTTCTAGTTCTAAAACTTCAGGGCATTTTCTCTTAATTTCTTGAGTGTTACATCTAGACTCTTTTCTTGATCATGACTTTCAGGTAGTCCAACAATTCTTGTATTATCTCTAGTAGATCTGTTTTCTAAGTCAGTTGTTTATCCAATGAGATATTTCACGTTCTTGTCTATTTTTTCATTCCTTTAATTTAGTTTTATTATTTCTTGATATCTTATGTAGTCCTTAGCTTCCCCTTGGCCAACTCTAATTTTTAAGGAGTTATTTTCTTCGATAAGCATTTGGACCTCTTTTTCCAGTTATTCAGAACTTTGTTGCATTACTCTTATTAGTTTTCCTAATTTTCCCTTTACCTCTCTTATTTGATTTTTAAAGTCCTCTTAAAGCTCTTCCAAGAACTTTTTTATGCTTATCACAATTTTACTTTTTCCTTAGAAGCTTTACAAGTAGCTATTTTGACTTCATTGTCTTCTTTTGAGTTTGAACCCTGATCTCTGTCATCGTAGTAACTGTCTATCGTTTTCTTGTTATTTACTCATTTTATTAATGGCCTATTTCTTGACTGTTAACTTTTTGGTAGGGTTGGGCTCTGCTACCTGTTGTGGAGGATAATGTCTCAGCTTTAGGTTTTTTGTGTGGTTGTTTTCAGAGCTCTATCTGGAAGTCTTTGACTTTTTGATTCTTCTGAAGTACTACGATCCAAAGTCAGATGCAATCACTGCTCTCCTAGTTTATTCTTTTTTTTATGAGTGACTTCAGGTATTCCTCTCCACCCCTGAGCTGTAACCAGGGCTCCTTCCACCACCTTCCCATTGCTGCCATTACAAATGGTCTCACTTTCTGATGTCCCAGAAATGCACCACCAGACTCTGTTTTCCCAGGGCTGCAAGCTTTAGTTTACCCCTCTGCTTTAGAACTGGAAACAGAGACCCTGCTCTCCTGTGAATCACCACAACCAGTCCTCTCCATCCATGAGCAGGACCCTGCCTCTCTGCTAGCTCACAAACCAGTGGGTGCTGGTTCCTCCTTGGCCATAGCCACAGCCTGGGACCTCATCTGCTCCATGCACATGGGCCCCCTGTCCAGTGACAGAAGAGGGTTTTCCCAATCTTCCCTCAATCAATCTCCACACCCCCATTTGTGGGGCATAGGTTCCTAAAGTATTATTTAAATATTTAAATTATTTGGAAGGGAATTTGGGAGAGCCACATAATTTACTGCCTTATTCCACCATCTTCCTCTGGAGTTTTGAGATTTTAAATGACTTGCTTAGGCACTGGTGATACAAAGCAAACAAAACAGAAAAAGGAAAGGCTGTAATGTCAAGGTGCTTTCATTTTAATCCAAAATTACCTCTCCTCCATGTTAAATATCCTCAATAATTTAATTCTCAGAAACAGTATGAATTTGAAGCCCTTCACTATCTTCTGGGGAGATTCCAGCTTGTCCATATCCTGGTAAAATATGGTGAACATATTTCAGGTGAGGTTTGCCCAGCTGGACAATTGTCTCTTTTTTGGTCACTCTGCTCTCATTGTAGCATAATATTGTAATAATTTTTTAGGCTGACACTTTGCATTGTTGACTCTTACTATGGTTCCAGTTCACTAAAGCCTCCATATTTTTTGTCAATTACGATACAGAGGGGAAAATTTGTATTTCTAATTGCTTACATCAATAAAATAGAGAAAGAACACATGAATGAATTGGGCATGCAAATAAAAAAACTGAAGAAAAAACAAATTAAAGCCCCCACAATTAAAACACCAAAAAGAAAATCCTGAAAACCAAAGGAGAGATTAATAAAATTGAAGTGAATGGACTGATTTACAGTCATAGCATGACCATCTTATATTTGTGAAGCTGAATTTTTAAATTCAAGCAGGTTTGAATTTTTCTCCTTTACCTTTCGTAGTATATTCATCTCAGCATCCTAGCTATCACAATTTTAGAGCTCCAAATGTCTTTGGCAGTCATGTAGCCCAATTCTTTCCTTAAAAGGATCCCCAAATTTGAAATACAAGGCAAGTGGTCATAGATCCCTTGGTTGAAGATCACTGTTGACAGAGATTTTAACACCCTCCCCGGCAGACCATTCCACCACTGGATGGCTCCAAATGATAAGCAACTTTTTTTCTGACATGAAGTTTCAATTTGCTTCTTTTGCAACTACTACCACATTGTCCCCATTTCTGCTCTCAAGTGCCAAATAAAAGAGGTCTAACTCTACTTCCACATGATAACTCATCAGGAATATGGTGACAATGATCGTCACCAGCTCCTTATATGATTTGGACATTTCATCGTCCTGGTTGCCTTCTTCGGGATGATCTTCAGCTTATCAATGTCTTCTTTCTTTTGTTCCCAGATTCCAACACAGTACTCCAGAAATGGCCTCGTTAATGTGGAGTTTAATTTTGTTTTGTCAATTTGTCCTGTCCAAGTCTTTGTGATCCCCTTTGAGGTTTTCTTGGGAAAGACACTTGATTCAGCTCATTTTAAAGATGAGGAACTGAGGCAAGGTTAAGTTCACATAGCTAGTAAGTGTCTGAGGCCTGATTTGAACTCAGATCATCCTGACTCCAGGGCTGACATTCTATCCTCTGTACTACCTAGCTGCCTTTAGGGTGGAGTGCTGCTTTCTTATTTGTGGAAGCAAAGCCTTTCTTAATTCAACCCAAGATTACATTAGCTTTTTAGAAGACATATCATAGCAATGATCCATATTGGGCTTACAATCCACTAAAACTCTAGATCTTTTTTTTCAAACTTCCATTTAACCATGTTTTCCTCATCTTTGTGAGTTAATTTGTTAAACCTCAAACATTATGTATACCACTATAGTATACCACTATATATCTTTCATCACCTTAGACTTAGAATTTCATCACCTCAGACTGAGCACAATGATCTAGCCTGTCAAGATCTTTTCGGATTTGGTATTATAATCTAATATGCTCCTATGCATCTTTTCAATAACTACTTTGAAATATTTTATCAAATGCTTTGCTAAAATCTAAGTATCTATAGTGGCAGTATTTACCAATCTACTAGTTATTAAGGCAAGTCTGTGGTATAGTGGATAGATTTGACTTGGAGTCATGAAGAACTGAGTTTGAACCATTCCTCAGACAGGCACTAGTTATGTGAACCTGGGCAATTCATGTAACCTTTCAGCCTCAGTTTTGTCATCTATAAAATAGGAATAATAATGGTCCCTACTTCACAGGATTGTAGTCAGGTTCAAATAAGATAATACGTACAAAGTGCTTTACAAACCTTAAAAAACTCCGTAAGTGCTAGCTATTAATAGCACTAGTTCAGTAACCCCTTTAAAAGAAGAAATAAACTTGATTTAGTGAAATCATGCTAGCTCTTTGCGATTACCATTTCTCTCTTTTAGATATTTATTAATAATTTCTTTAATTGTCTAGTGTTGAATAGCCCCAATAATTAGAATTATGCTTTTAGTATATACAACAATGGCTATATTTATCTATCTATCTGTCTATATGTATGTGTTTATATATGTATATGTGTGTATGTGTGTGTGTGTGTGTTTGGTATATGTTCCAATCAAGCATGAGAGTATGAGTCCTTGTGAAAGTCACTTAACTTCTGTTTGTAAACATATGTGTATATATACACACATGTTCATGTGTATGTTCATATATGCTCAAATGTAGTAACACACAATATACTGGCATAGTATATATGTATGTATATATGTATATTCAAGTATGTGTGTATCTATATAAATATACATATATATACATACATATATATATATACATATGTATGTGTGTATGTACAAATCCAGCCTCAGACAATTACTGTGTGTCCTTGGGCTAGTCACTTACCTTTTGTCTGCCTCAGTTTCCTCATCTGTAAAATGGGGATCGTAATAACACTTGCCTCCCAGGGTTGTGAGAATAAAATGAGATAATTTTTGTAAAGTGCTTTGCAAACCTTAAAATGCCCTGTAAATGCAGGATATTAATCTAATCTGTACTTGCTGGTTGTATTCTTTCCCCTTTAAAAAATCTGGACAGCCTTTGTTCTTCTCTGGTAGCATGGTAATTCTTTTTCCATGGATTTTCAAATATCAGTTTCAATAGCTCAGTAACCACATCTTCCAGTTCTTTCAGTACCTGAGTGTATAGTTTGTCTGGGCCAGGTGACCTGAAGACGACTTTCTTTTGAGCTCCTTATAGACCTGAAACTACCTTTCATTGGTGTGTCTGTTTTATCCTGGGCTGTGGATGCAAATATTGATGTTAGCTTCTGCTGCCAAGGGACACTGCTGGGACTTCAATGAGAAATGTAACTCTAAAATTAAAAAAATTATCCTGTAGTCATGGGAGTTAGAGAAGTGACAGAGGCTCTCTCTCCTCCCCCAAGAAAGTCCTTCTTTGGGGCTTGGCTAGACCACTCTTTCCTCTAGTCTGCCAGCTGCTTGAATTTGTTTTGCTGTTTTATACAGAATTTTGCTATTTTATACAAAATTACATGCAAAATCAATACAGAATAATTTTGAGGGGAACACTAGCAGCTTAAGGATAATGAGAAGGTCTCATATGGGAGATGGCCCTTGACATGAATTTAAAGGGAGATAGGAATTCTAAGAGGGGGAAGTAAGGGTAGAGTACATTCTGAGTCTGTGCAAAGGTGCTGAGATAGAAGATTGTTGTGCTAGAGGAACAGCAAATAGACCAAATTGTCTGAAACAAACTGCATAAACTGGAATATATATATTTATATTAGGTTTAGAAAGAAAGGCAGTCTGGAGCTGATAGTGGAGGGATTTAAATTCAATGATGTAGAATTTCTATTCTAAAGGCAATAGGGAGCCACTGAAGCTTCTTGAACAAAAGAGTGAATTGGTAAGTCCTATGCTTGACAAAGATTATTTTGGCAGCTGGTTGGGAGTACAACTGGACAGGAGAGAGACTGGAGGTAGCAAAACCATGAAATTGGTCTATTTTCTTTTTCACATTATTTTTGCATGCTTTAAACATTTTCCTTATAAACCATGATATTTCGTCTTTCTCTATAATTATAAGCAATATGTGCATCAAGGCATTATTTGGTTCTTGGGCAATTTGAAAAAATTCTACTGTGACACCAACTGGACCGGTTGTTTTTTTTTTTTTTGGTAGCAATACTTTGGTAACCTTTCTTATTTCTTTCACTAAGATTGATCTATTCAAATTATTCATTTTCTCTTGTTTCAAATTTGGTAGCTTATATTTTTTTACATAATCCTCTATTTCCTTTAAATTCTCTGATTTGTTAGCCTATCAGTACGTATAGGATTTCCTAATAATATTCTAGATTTTTTGTTTTATTTTATAAGATCAGAGAGTTGAAGCTACAAGAAGATCTTAGAGGTTATCTAATCCAACCTCACCATTTTACAGATGAAGAAACAGACCTAGAAAAGTCACAAATTTGGCACAGGTAGTAGTGTTAGACCCGGAATTTGAACTTAGGTCTGTTGACTCCAAACTTAGCATACTTTCCATCATACTATCCTACCTTCCATTTGCTTTGACACCTCCTTTTCCTTTTGTATTTTCCTTCCCTTCCCTTCCCTTCCCTTCCTTTCCTTTCCCTTCCCTTCCATTCCTTTTCTTCTTTTTTCATATTAAATTTACTAATGCTAGGAGCCTTTGTTGATTTTTTTAATATAGTCAGCTGCTGGGTTTAAAGAAATTCAAATGTTCTTGCATTTTCTATCCTGTTTAGTTTATCCTTTAATAATATCTCTCTCTTTTCCTTTGGAATATTGCTTCGTTCCTTTTCTCATGACCTCAGTTAATTTATTTTCTCCTTTTCTTATGAATGTAGACATCAAATGATATAAATTTGTCCCTCAGAATCACTTTGTATGATCCTGTGGATTTGTGTATAAGTTATTATCCATTTCTTTTTATTTAGGTGATCTATTGCAGAGGAATGGCTGAAAAACTATGGCATGTTAATGTAATAGAATAATATTGTGCAATAAATGGCAAATATGAGTACAGAGAAACATGGGAAAGGCTTGTATGAATTGATGATGATCAAAATAAGCAGAACCAAGAAAATAATATAGAGAATGTTTAAAGCATCAAATTCGAAAAGACTATGAATAGGAAGTTGAATTTTTTCATCTAAGGAACAGATAATGGAATAACCCTTCTTCCTCACAATAAAGTGGTAAGGGACTATGAGGATGGAGTATTGTATATAAGATGTACTCACTATACTTTATGCTTTTTTATTTTTATTCTTTGTTATAAAGGAAAGAGCGCACTGATGATCTTGAGATGGGATACAAAAACAAAAGCCATGAATAGAATATATTGAAACATTCTTATTTTTCTTCCTTACCTTAACCATTGGTTAATAAGTGGTTTTAAAAAGTTATTTGTAGTTCATTAATTTTTGCTAATATTAGTAGAACGGAGGGAAATACACAGGTAGTAATCATAACAGTGATTATTAATGAGATTAACTCTCCCATAAAATGGAAGTTGATAGCAGAGTGGATCAAAAACCAAAGTCCTACATATTGTTTATAAGAGACACTCTAGAAGCAGAGAGACACATACAGAGTAAAGGTAAGGAGCAGGAGTAGAGTCTGTTCTGCTTCAACTGAGGTTAAAAAAAACAGGAAGAGCAGTCCTGATCTCAGATAAAGTAGAAGTAAATATAGACCTAATTAAAAGAAATAAGGAAGGAAACTATATCTTGTTAAAAGGTGTTGCAGCAATTTGGCTAGCAGCTGCCATGGGGATGAAAGTCCAACACAAGCCCAACAGCAAGAACGCTGCCAGCATGGGCTCTTTTGATCTGCTTTACTAAGGAAAGCCATGTCAAGGGGTTAACAATCTTATTTCAATCCAACATACAAATGTCATTCACTTAGTTCAGGGGGAAAAGCCAGCACCCTGAACTTCAGAGCAAATACAAATAAATTACAAAAATACATTATAAACAGACCAAATACAATTCATAGTTACCACAGAAGGCATCAACATCTGAGTTCACAAGCTGGAGGGCTCTTAACTACAGTTGCCCAGAGTCTCCACATCAACACTTCTCCCACGAGTGAGAGCCATCAGGGAGAGTGCCAACCTCTGGGTTTATATATCTTTTTCAGGGTCCAAGGTGAGTCACACATGTGACTCAACCATGACCTAAAAGTATTGCAAAAATGAGACTTAAACTCATGTGGTCTAAAAGCCTCTGATGTCACAAACATGTCACTCAAACCCAGGTAAACTAGGCTTTCCCTTGGGGCAAGGAGGTCATCAAGCACTCCTAATTTAATCAAGGAAACAAAGGCAAATTGTTCAAAGGCACTTGGTTGAATAAGTGCTAAAAGCCCTCGTTAATTGCCAATACAAAAGGTGCCATAGACAATGAACAAATATTAATATTAAACATATATGAACCAAGTGGTACAGGATTCAAATTCTTAAAGGAGATGTTAAGTGAGTTATAGGATTAAATAGATAGCAAAACTATACTGCTTAGGGACCTTAACTTTACTCTCTCAGAACTCAATAAATTCAGCCAAAATATTAGCAAGAAAGAAACTGAGGAGTTAAATAGAATATTAGAAAAGTTAGCTTTGGATAAAACTGAGTGGGAAATGAAAGGAAATCAAATGCAGAAAGGAAGAAACATTAAATATATCCTTTTGGGATCATAATGCAATAAAAATTACATTCAACAAAGGACAGGGAAAGATAGATTAAAACTATGTCAGCTAATATGTCAGGTAATAATACTGATGATGATGATGATGATGATGATGATGATGATGATGATGGTTGTGGTGCTGTTGGTAGCAGCTAGAACTTATCTTTGAAATTTGCAAAGTGTGACATGTCTCAGCTTGACTATGTTTGTGACTATGCACAAGCCACATAACTTTTTTGAGCTTTAATTCCTCAACTATAAATGAAAGGTTAGATGATGCTTCCATTTACTAATATGAGTTGGAAAAGGGGAGATTTGACCCTTACTGACTGGGATAACTATACAAAGGAGTAAAGGAAAGAAAAGGAACAGCTGTAAACTTAGAGATAAATAATAAACAAATATTAGCATATTAGATGATGGTCAAAACCCAAAAAGATATTGAAGGTCTAGAAGAAAAGCTTAAATCTATATTCATTAGATTGTCTAAGATGACAGAAAAGGAACATGATAAATGCTGGAGGGGATATGGAAAAATGATGACACCGATGCATTATTGTTGAAGTCGTGAACTAGTCCAACCACTCTGGAAAACAATTTTTAACTATATTCGAAAGGCTATAAAATTGTGTATACCCTTTTATCCAGCAATACCACTACTAGGTCTATATACCAAAGAGATCAAATAAAAGGAGAAAGATCTAGTTACAAAAAAAAATTTATAGCAACTCTTTTTGTGATGTCAAAGAATTAGAAATTGAAGGGACATCCATCAATTGCAGAATGACTAGGCAAGTTGTGCCATATGATTGTGATGAAATATTATTATGCTCTAAGAAATGATGAGCAAGATGGTTTCAGAAAAACCTAGGAAGACTTGTATGAACTCATGGAAAGTAAAATGAGCAGAACCAGGAGAACATGAGTACACAGTAACAGATGATCAACTTTGAAAGACTTAGCTACTCTGATTAACACAATGATCCAAAACAATTCTAAAGGACACATGAGGAAAAATGTCACCCACTTCTATCTACCTTGAATCTACATTCAGAGTTCATCAGAAAGGAGTAATGAACTCTGAAAGCAGATTGAAGCATACTTTTTAAACTCTATTTTTATTGTTTTACTTTGGTTGTATTTTCTTTTGCAATTTACCTTTTGCACAACTTCACATGTATAATCTATATCAAAGTTTTGCATTCTTAAGGAGACAGGAGGGGTGAGAGGGAAGGAGAGAATTTACAACTTAACTTTTAAAAAATTTGGAAAATATTGTAGTTGGAAAATATTTAACAAAATAAGTATAAACAATTTAAAATGTCAAATTTAATATATTGTAATTTAATAAAGAAAAATGGAAAGTTTTCATTTGTACCCAAAGAAATTAAAGTTCCATGGATATAATAGGTGAAGTAGAGTAAACAACAGTTCATGAAGAAAATATTTGGGAGTTTTCAATAACTGAACATTTAATATGAGTCAACCATGAACTATGACAGCCAAAACCTAATGGAATTTTAGGTTACATATTGAGTGCTTTGGTTCAATGTGCATTTAAGTGTTGTTTCAATAAAGAATTATATTGAAGGCAGAGCAAAAACAAGGACTTGCTTGAAGTCTCTCCCAAATCCCTCCAAACACCTGTAAAAATGACTCTAAACAAATTCCAGAGCTACAGCACCCACGAAATGACAAAAGTGAGACAAGTCTCCAGCCCAAGACATTCTGGATGGTCCTTGGGAAGGGTCTATTGAACCATTCTTGGAATATAGCACAGCCCAGAGTGGGCCCTACCAAGCCAGACCAGGCCAGAGCAGAGCAGGTGGAGCAGGCCTCAAGGTCCTAAATCACTGAGCTGCAGTGGTGGCAGTGGTAGCAGCAGCAGCACCAGCAGCTGCTGCTACTGCTGCTGCTGCTTCTGGAGCTCCAGGCCTACAGACAATGGGGGAAATCAAACAGCTGATCAGAGCTGGAGTATAAGAATCTCTTTGCTGGCACTAAGGCAGGAGTCTCTTGCTTTGCCCTGCTTGGATCTGGGTCGCTGTGCTGGTTGGCCATCCTTGGGGGAGGAGGAGCACTGGTGTGGCAGAGCT
The DNA here is from genome assembly GCF_011100635.1 of Trichosurus vulpecula. Lineage (NCBI taxonomy): Eukaryota > Metazoa > Chordata > Mammalia > Diprotodontia > Phalangeridae > Trichosurus > Trichosurus vulpecula. The sequence continues at coordinate 253,267,342 of NC_050573.1, forward strand.
TGTGGTGGCTGTGAAAAGGGAGTGCTCTTGGTAGGTGCATGGCAGAAAGGAGTGCTTGAGATCACTCACAGACCAGAGCACAGGCCAGGAGAGGAGTAAACACCTCTTATTGGATCATACCACCTCAGAAGAACTGAAAATTTACAGGCACCTAGAAGTAGCTCTGAAAACAGCAGCACAAAATCCCTGAAGCTTGGAACAGACCACTCTCCATTCCAGAAACAGTCACACCCTGACAAAGAGCTCAAAAGTCCAGTAATTGGCTGGGAAAATGAGGAGATAGCATAAAAGGACTCAGACTATAGAATCTTACTTTGGTGGCAAAGAAGATCAAAATATACAGCCAGAAGAAGTCAACAAAGTCAAAGATTCTACATAAAAGACCTCCAAGAAAAATATAAATTGGTCTCAGGTCATGGAAGAACTCAAAAACGACTTGGAAAATCAAGTAAGAGAAATAGATGGGAAATTGGAAAGAGGAATGGGAGTGATGCAAGGAAATCATGAAAAATGAGTCACCACTCGGTGAAGGAGACTCAAAAAATACTGAAGAAAATAACACCTTAAAAATAAACTAGCCCAAATGGCAAAAAAAGGTCCAAAAAGCCAATGAGGAGAAGAATGCCTGAAAAGACAGAATTAGGCAAATGGAAAAGAAGGGCCAAGAGATCACTGAAGAAAATAATGCTTTAAAAATTAGGATGGAGCAAGTAGAAGTTAGGGACTTTGTGAGAAATCAAGAAGTTACAAAACAGAACCAAGAGAATGAAAAAAAATGGAAGACTATGAGGAAGTAACTCATTGGAAAAACCACTGAGCTAGAAAATAGATCCAGGAGAGATAACTTAAGAATTACTGGACTACCTGAAACCCATGATCAAAAAAGAACCTAGACATCATCTTTCAAGAAATTACCAAGGAAAACTGCCCTGATATTCTAGAACCAGAGGGTAAAATAGAAATTGAAAGAATCCACTAATCTCCTCCTGAAAAAGATCCCAAAAGGAAAACGAATATTGTGGCCAAATTCCAGAGTTCAGAGATCAAGGAGAAAATATTGCAAGCAGCCAGAAAGAAACAATTTGAGTATTTTGGAAACACAATCAAGATAACACAAGATCTAGCAGCTTCTGCCCTAACGGATTGAAGGGCTTGGAATACGATATTCCAGAAGTCAAGGGAGTTGGGGTTCAAACGAAGAATCACCTACCCAGCAAAACTGAATATAATATTCCAGGGCAAAATATGGATTTTCAACAAAATAAAGGATTTTCAAACATTTTTGATAAAAAGACCAGAGCTGAATAGAAAATTTGACTTTAAAATACAAGAATCAAGAGAAACATGAAAAAGTAAACAGAAAAGAGAAATCATAAGGGACTTACTAAAATTGAACTGTTTACATTCCTACATGGAAAGATGATATTTGTAACTCATGAGACCTTTCTCAGTACTAGGGTAGTTGAAGGGAATATTCATATATCTCTATATCTCTATCTCTATCTATCTATAGATCTATCCAGAGGGCACAGGATGAGTTGAATATGAAGGGATGATATCTAAAAAAAGAAATTAAGGGGTGAGAGAGGAATATATTGGGAGAAGGAGAAAGGGAGAGATAGAATGGGGCAAAATATCTCACATAAAAATGGCAAGAAAAGTTGTTATAATGGAAGGGAAGAGGGGGTAGGTGAAAGAGAATGATTGAACTTTGCTCTTATCATACTTGGCTTAAGGAGGGAGTAACATACACACTCAATTGAGTATCTTCTCCTACAGAAAAGTAGGGGGAAGGAGATAAGGGGGGATGATAGAAAGGAGGGCAGATTGGGAAAGGGGTAGTCAAAAGCAAACACTTTTGAAAAGGGACAGGGTCAAAGGAGAGAACTGAATAAAGGGGGATGGGATAGGATGGAAGGAAACAGTTACTCTTTCACAACATGACTATTGTGGAAGTGTTTTGCCTAACGATACACGTATAACCTATATTGAATTGCTTGCCTTCTCAAAGAGGGTGGGTGGGGAGAGAAGAAGGGAGAGAATCTGGAACTCATAGTTCTAAAAATAAATGTTTAAAAATTGTTTTTACATGCAACTGGGAAATATGATATACAGGCAATGGGGTATAGAAATCTATCTGGCCCTACAAGAAAGTAAAAGGGAAGGGGATGGGGCGGGTAGAGTGGAGTGATAGAGGGGACAGCAGAGTGGGGAAAGGGGCAATCAGAATCCATGCCATCTTGGGGTAGGGAGTGGATAGAGAGGAGAAAATTTGTAACTCAAAATCTTGAGTAAACAAACATTGAAAATTGAAATAAATTTTAAAAAAGACAAAAAATTTATATTTTTATTAAAGATAAAAGACTGAAGAATTAATAATTCTAACCTCCTCTTTAGGTGACCAATGGATAAAACCTGTTAATTGGGACAAGATCAAGCTCACTTCTTACCAAATAATGGAAGCTTGCCCCTCACTGCAAGTTTGTTTCCTTTGAGTCATCAACATCAGGGAACCAAGAAGACGAAAGTAGGAATGGTATTTCAGTAGACAGGGGTTAATCTGAGGTAGTAAGAAACCGTGGGAAGGATGAAAGAACAGAGGCAGTTGACTTACAAGACAAAATTTCTGAGGCCTGTCATCCTTGTGCCTAGCACTGATGGCCATATAAATTTAGAGTAGACAAAAGAGGATACAATTTGCTTTCTCCTTTTACCCTTGATCCCAATGGAACAGACTCTGCCTGGGGTCTTGAATAGTAATTATCTAAAGATATTAACAAAATTGTAATAAAAACCACATGGAGTGTATACATAAATTTAGGACTTATTTTTTTAAAGCCAATAAAAGAGAAACAGTTAGCTGGTCAGATTTAGAGAATGAGAGCCATGTTGTTCCTATCAAAATTTAAGATGGATAATTTACAATTGCAGAGGAAACAAAGGAAATTATTAGACTAGCTTGCCCAATTATATGCCAACAAAACTAATACGTTTGATGAAATCAGTGAATAATTACAAAAAATATAACTACACAGATGAACAGAAGTATAGATCATTTAAATAATGCTGAAAAATAAATTGAACAAGCCACCCATGAAATTCTAAAGGTCAGGAAGGAACTACTGGATCTTTTGGATTTATAACTGAATTCTATGAAATATTCATAAGATGATTAATTCTAATACTATATATGGAGAGAAGCCTGTATGTGTAGGAAAGACCTCAAACATAGAGGTTCTTCTCTCTGCCCCCCGCCCCGAGGCAAGGGCTGTTTGGCTACTTGAATCAGGGAGGCAGAATAGACATCTCTAGTCTCTTCTCCCCCTGCTGTTCTCCAAAGGAGACTTTCACTCCCAGCAGGGGAGAAAGGAGGAGGAGGCTGGGGTCAAATAGAGGGATAATCACACTAGAAGTTTATCTATTTGCTTCCTTAAATATTTTTAGTCTAGGTGATAAACTGGGTTTAATCTAACTTTTGGTTGCTGTCTCATTATAATTGGAGCGAATGGGAACTCAAGCTTTATATCCAAGGCTTGTCCTCTTTCCACCAAATACCAGTTCCACAATGAACATACCTAGGAAACTGCAAAGAAAAAGTGTGTATCCAAATTAGTAGCAAAGCAGAAATCAGAGAAGGTATACATAGGATGATATATTTCGACAATATAGAGTGAAGGAACTCTTCCCCCCGCCCCATATATGTTATTTATTTCACTAAATATTTCTCAATTACCTGTAGAAAAATTTATCATTCATTTTAAAAAATTCTGATTTCCAAATTCTCTCCCTCCTTCCCCTCCCTCCTTCTTGAGAAAGCAAGCAGTTTTATATAGACTACACATGTGAAGTCATGTAAAACGTATTTCCCTATTAGCCGTGTTACAAAAGAAAACACAGACCAAAAACAACAAAAATAAGGTTAAAAAAACTGTTTCCATCTGCATTCAGAGTCCATCAGTTCTTGGTGATAGCACTTTTCATCATAAGTCCTTCAGAATTATCTTGGAACATTATATTAATCAGAATAGCTAAGTTGTTCACAATCAATTATCCTCACAATATTGCTGTTACTGTGTATAATATTCCGCTGGTTCTGCTCTCTTCATTTTGCATGAGTCTATATGATTCTTCTGAGATTTTTCTCAAACCAGCAGGCTCATCATGTCTTATAGCAGAATAGTTTTCCTTCACAAATCATATACTACAACTTGTTTAGCCATTCTCCAATTGATAGCCATCTTTTCAATGTCCCATTCTTTGCTACCACAAAAAGATCTGCTATAAATATTTGTGCCTGTGTAGGCCCTTTTCATTTTCTTTGATCTCTTTGGGGTACTCAGACCTAGTAATGGTATTGTTGAGTCAAAGGGGGTGCACATTTTTTATAGCTAAGGAACTGTGTCATTGGGAGCAAGATAACAGCTCAACCAAGAGAAAATCTTGGATCTCACCTAAAGGGAAACTCTCCAAAGTCTCCCGTGTAGCAAGGTGGAGATAGGGACATGATGCAGAATGCCAGCTCCATTTATGTATTCCCAAGGTCTTTTCATTCAGCAACTTGGAGTTGGCCCATTCCAAAGTCAGAATCATATGAAGAGACTCAAAGTTTGAAGTCTTGAAGAAGACTGGAACTCTCCTGCTTTCACCACCTCCACCCTGCCACCCACATAGACCAGGATATTCATCTCCATCAATGAGGAGAGAGTCTCATACCAATAGGCTTTGGGACAGGAGTTACATATATAATCTGGTGGTGACAACAGGAAAAGAAAGAAGGGAATCCCTTTAACCTCTCCTCATCTTTTTATTCTTTTTTTTACTCTGATGTGTCTGGTTTAAGAATGCCAGTACTTTTTCAGTAAGCCATGCTACTCAATAATACTAATTGGAAAGAATTACATAGAAAATACCTGTAGAAATGAAAGACTTAATATACTTTATCTTCAAGTGTTCCAAATCAATAGCAAAACTCCCTCTGCCCACCACAGAGGTTTGGAACTCTAAGAACAGTTGTTAGCAAAGTTCTTGCCTTTCTTTGGGAATGAGAATATGAGAGGAAAAGATTTTTAATAATTTCTAAAATTTTAAAAATAACTTAGAAATTATCTTTTTTATACAATATCTTAATTTCTCTCAGTATCCCTCCCTCTCACAGAGAGACATACCATATAACAAAGAATATCTATTGAAGAAAAATATGGGAAGAGGAAGAAAATATGAAAAGTGATCAATTTATCAAAAACAGCCTGAAAATGTATACACTGTTCCATGACTGTGGACCTCCCACCTCTACAAAGAAATGGAGGATGTGCCTTCTCACATCTCTTTTTTGGGGCAATTTTTGGGGGAGGGGGATTCAGAAATATTCACTTCATTTTTTTTAAATTTTCAAGGGCAGGGATAGAAGGACAGAGAGGAAAGGAAGAAGAGGAAGTTGGATGGATAAGGGAGTGAGGAGAATGAAGAGGGAAGGAGGGAGGGAACGGGAAGGGGAGAGGGAGGGACTGATGTGGAACTAAGGGGCCAGAGGAAGAGGAGGATCTTCTCTTGACCAGTCTGGGCAGACTGGGGTGCCGAGGCTCAACTGTGGACAGGCCCCTCGCTGGGCTTCCTTTGAATGGGCACGAGCTGTCCCCACAACAGAAGTCAGATCAGAATCACACCTTCAGACCCCAACTCGGAGTCCACCTAATCCACTGGCGTTCATAGCCTGCGGAGGCTTCGCTGTCTCTGGTCCTCTGGCTGTTGCCGCTGCCCAGTGCATCGCCCGCCTTGTCGTGGACAATGCACAGGGAAGCATCCCCTCTAGAAGGGAGAGGACGGGTTGTGCTAAAGTCTGAGTCCAGAGGACCCAAAAAACAGGAGGGGGCGGGGCTAAAAGAAAAGGAGGCAGAGGCAAAATCTTGTGGGGAGGCGTTGGGGAGAGGGAACGCATCTGGCGGAGGGGCCGTGACTAGATTGGAGGAGAGGAGAGTGGGCGTGCTTAAGAAGGGCGGGACCAGGGACTTTCCGAGTTTCTAGGGCGTTTCCGCAGTTTCCTTTGCCACTAGTCTTTGCTATCGCTTTCGGTTTGTGGGTCCCTGCAGCTAGGCTTCGAACTGGCAGAAGAGGCCCTTTTCTCCTGCCACGTTCCTCAGTTTCCCTCGGACATACGTAGCAGCCTGCCACTCCCCAGCTTACATGACTGGTTTTCTGGGATCGCATGGGTCAGCCCCACCTCTGCAACAGGTACTGAAATGGTTCTTGTAGAAAGAGAAGGGTTATTATAGCAGATGAAGGGAGAATGTTCAAGGTCTAGGGGCACTGCCTGGACAAGTGCCCAGAGGTGAGAGATGGCATGAAGATTGGGGAATAGCCAATAGCACAGTGTGTGTAAGTGTGAAGTAAGACTTGAATGGGAGGGTGGTGCTAGACTGTGGAGGACCCTGAATGCCAGGCAAAGAGCTTTGTATTTTACACAGTAGGTACCATGAAAAGTTTTTAAACAGAAATGTGCTATGGTCAGATCTATTCATCATTAGTCAGTTAACAACCATTAATTTTTTTTTCAGCTAAACATATTTATTTAGTACTTACTATATTCAAGGCACAGTGCTAGGTATTGGTGAAGCAAAAACAAAAATAAAAGCCATTTCAATCAAGGCCCTTAACGTTCTATTTTTCCCTTGTTGAAAACAAATGAATACAGTACTCTGCATTTTAGGCAGTCTTGACAAAATAATTTTTTATTAATTTATCACTATTCTAGTCCAAACATTATTCTGCTTAGAGAAATATCCAAATTGACAGAGGTCCTCTCATGCCCTTGCATGTGTCTCTAACAAAACATTTCAAGTAACACTCTTAGGATTCTTGAACAAGGGAATTTCACAATATGATAAATCTTAGTTACACAACTGAGAGTAAGGTAAAAGTTAACATTTTGCTTCATCAATCCCAGAACAATAGTCATTTAATTTTGGAGGATAATTTTCCTTAAATCATCTAATCTCTCTGACCATTACCATTAAGGATTCTTTCCAACCGGTCACAAGTTTCTTAGATGGATCAGTAGCTTAATTCCTTTGTGACATTGGGAGAAAGGATATTTCTCATAGGTGGCTCAGTCAATGGTTCCTTGCCCTTTTTCAGTTATCACTCTTATCCTCAATGGAAGAGACCTTCCTGGGCTGTTCAGAGGGAGAAGGAGAGGCTCTCTCTTTAAATTCTAAAATAGAGAAAGATTAATAATCATTTCCATTTCAGATTAGTCCAAAAGCTTTGGTTAGTATATTTCTTTTTTTCCTATAGTATTTTATTTTTTCTAATTACATGTAAAGATAGTTTTCAACATTCACTTTTATAAGATTTTGAGTTCCAGATTTTTTTGTCCTTCCCTTCCTGCTCCCCTCCCCCAAATGGCAAGCAATCTGATATAGGCTGTACACGTACAGTCATACTAAACATATCTGCACATTAGTCATGTTGTGAAAGAAGAATCAGAACAAAAGGGGAAAGCCACGAGAAAGAAAAATACAAGTAGATCAATAAGACTACTTTTTCTTTTCTTTTCTCCCCCCCATTGATGAGCTGGCTGCTGCTTCTAAGCTGAAAATGAAATGAATTGATCTCATCTTCATCACCATCATCATCATCATTATTTCTAACATTTATATAATGTCTTTAGGTTTGCAGAACACTTTACAAATATCTCATTTTCTCCTCACAACAACCCTAGAAAGGAGATACTATTATTATCCCCATTATGCAGATGAGGAGACTGAGGCAGACTGAAGTTAGGTAACTTGCCCAGGTTTATACATCTAGGGAGTGCCTGGGGCCAAATTGGCTTTCAAGTCTTCCTGACTCTAAGTACAAGTTCTATCCACCTAGCTGTTTCTGATCCATTTTTACAGCTTCCCAATATATAGAAAGGAGATGTGCCTAAATTACTCTTGATAATGAATTAATGGGTCAGAAGTAGTGCAGAGGTTTGCCCAGCAACTAACTAGAAATGGGACTTTCACCATTCCTTCCCATTGTTTTCCCTGGTTACTGAGAAAGAAAACATACTCCTAATAAGTTGGAAGGATCTGAGATGATAAGCGGATAAGAATGAGACTCCTGTCCTAGGGTAGGAGTAGTTCCACTCATACAAAAATAGGGAGGATGAATAAAAAGCAGTGATAACCCTGCCTAAACCAGCAGAGGCTCCACTTGGACCATACCACTACACCACCACACCGCTGCTATATTTTGTGCTCACTACAAGATCAGTCTGCCTTCTTTTCATTCATAAATGCTTCTTTTACATAACATCTTTTATATCACTTCTACATGATTCCTCATTTTTAATGTGCTGATCATATCCCTACCCATCCCCCATGTGCCTCTCCATTAACCTTTGGGAAATACTCAACTTCAGAGACTTATTTCATGACTTGCTGTCAAACAATATCATGAAAGTAATATTATTGTTTTAAAAGAAAATTGGGCCTTTATTTAGGGGAGAAGCTTGGGATCACTGGAATGTAAGTTCCTTGAAGGCATACTGTTTTTTTCTTCATATCCCTAGCAGCAAGGACAGTGCTTGGCATCCCTCAAGTACAGCTGACTTCTTTTTTTAAAAAAAAATTGTGGGTTTTTATTAATTTATCTATTTTTACTTCTCAACATTCACTTCCACAAGATTTTGAGTTCTAAATTTTCTCCCCATCTCTCCCCTCTCCCCACCCCAAGACAGCATGCATTATGATTACTCCTTTCCCCAATCTGCCTTCCCTTCTATCACAACCTTGCCTTCTCTTATCCTCTTTCCTTATATTTTCCTATAGGGCAAGATAGATTTCTGTACCCCATTGCCTGTATCTGTTATTTCCCAGTTGCATGTAAAAACAATTTTTAACATTCCTTTTTAAAAGTTTGAGTTCCACATTCTTTCCCTTCCTTCCTCTCCACCCACCCTCACTGAGAAGGCAAGCAATTCAATATAGGTCATACCTGTGTAGTCATGCAAAACACTTCAATAATAGTCATGTTGTAAAAGACGAACTATATTTCCCTTCATCTTTTCCTGCTCCCCATTTGTTCTATTCTCTCTTTTGGCCCTGTCCCTCTTAAAAGTGTTTGCTTCTGATTACCCCTTCCCCCAATCTACCTGCCCTTCCATCATCTCCCCCTCTCTTATCCCCTTCCCCCTTACTAGGGTAAGATAAATTTCCATACCCAACTGAGTGTGTATGTTATTCCCTCCTTAAGCCAAATTCAATGAGAGTAAGGTTCATTCATTCCCTTTCACCTACCCCCTCTTCCCCTCCACTATAAAAGCTTTTTTTTGTCTCTTTTATGTGGGATCATTTACCCCATTCTACCTCTCCCTTTCTGCTTCTCCCAGTACATTCCTCTCTCACCCTTTAATTTTATTTTTTAAATATCATCTCTTCATATTCAACTCACCCTGTGTTCTGCATATATATATATATACTTATATATGTGTACATATATACATATATATCATATATTAAATATCACACACACACATACATAATTTGTTTTAATCCTAACTCCTTTCACCTCTGGAATATCGTATACTAAGCCCTCTAATCCCTTAATGTGGAAGCTGCTAAATCTTGTGTTATCATGTTTGTGTTTCCACTATACTTGAATTATTTCTTTCTGGTTGCTTGCAATATTTTCTCCTTGACCTGGGAGCTCGGGAATTTGGCTACAATATTCCTAGGAGTTTTCCTTTTGGCATCTCTTTCAGGAAATGATTGGTGGACTCCCTCAATTTCTATTTTACCCTCTGATTCCAGAATATCAGGGCAGTTTTCCTTGATAATTTCTTGAAAAATGATGTCCAAGATCCTTTTTTTTTTTTTTTTTAATCATGGCTTTCAGGTAGTCCAATAATTTTTAAGTTATCTCTCCTGGATCTATTTTCTAGGTCAGTTGTTTTTCCAAGGAGATATTTGACATTATCTTTTATTTTGTTCATTCTTTTGGTTTTGTTTTTTAATTTCTTGATTTCTCATTGAGTCATTAGCTTCCATTTGCTCCATTCTAATTTTTAAGGAATTATTTTCTTCAGTGAGCTTTTGGACTTCCTTTTCCATTTGGCCAGTTCTGCTTTTTAAGGCATTCTTCTCCTCATTGAACCTTTTTTGGACCTCTTTTGCCATTTGGGTTACTCTATTTTTAAGGTATTATTTTCTTCAGTAGTTTTGTGTGTCTCCTTTAGCAAGCTGTTGACTCATTTTTCATGATTTTCTTGCGTCATTCACATTTCTCTTCCCAGTTTTTCCTCTACTTCTCTTACTTAGTTTTCCAAATCCTTTTTGAGCTCTTCCATGATGAGACCATTTAATATTTTTTCTTGGAGGTTTTGAATGTAGGAACTTTGACTTTGTTGTCTTCTTGTGGTTGTATATTTTGATCTTCTCTGTCACCAAATAAGATTCTGTAGTCTGAGATTTTCCCACTGTTTGCTCATTTTCCCAGCCAATTACTTAACTATTTAACTTTTTGTTAAGGTGGCGCTGTGCTTTCAGTGTGGAGGGTGTAGAGTCCCAAGCTTCAGGAGTTTTGTGTAGCTGTTTTAAGAGATACTTCTAGGGACCTGTAAATTTTCAGTTCTTCCAAGGCAGTATGATCAAAGGAGAGGTATTTACTCCTCTCCTGGCCTATGCTCTGGTCTGTCAGTGACCACAAGTACTCTTTTCTGCCTTGGAACTGTGATGAGGATTTTTTCTCCACTGCTGCCACAAGCTCTGACATAGCATCATTCCTCTTTGCCCCAGGACTGCCACCCAGGACTGCGACCCAGATCCAAGCAAGGGCAGCACAAAAGAATCCTGTCTTAGCAACATCAAAGAGATCCCTGTAATTCCCATCTGATCAGCCATTTGATCCCCCCTCTGTCTGTGAGTTGAGAGCTCCAGAAGCAGCCTCTGCTTCCACCGCTCTAGCTTATGCCACCACCCTGAGGTTGGGGCCAAACTGTGCCCCTCTCTCACTGTGATTTGACAGACCTTTCTTTCTGACCTTCTATGTTTTCTTTGGCATTTATGGGTTGAGAAGTCTGGAAACCACCACAACTGCCAGTGATACAGTTCCCTGAGGTCTGCACCAGGTTTGCTAGGCACTGTTCTGTGCCCTTGTGGCTCACATTAGACTGCACTCCTCTCCCAGCCTGGTGCAACAGACCCTTCCTGTTGACCTTCCAGGTTGTCTTGGGCTTGAAATTTGTTTCACTTTGTCATTTTCTGCATTCTGCTGCTCTAGAATTTGTTTACAGTCATTTTTACAGGTATTTGGAGGGGTTTGGGGACAGTTAAAGCAAGTCGCTGTTTTTACTCCACCATCTTAGCTCTGCCCCCACAGACTTCCTTGAGGAAAGAATAGAACAGAGATTAGCAGGTCAACTTGACTCATTGCAGATGAGCTGACAGAACAGAGTGAAATCAAATATAAAATACAAAATCGATGTTTGCTTTTCTTACACTACAGAAGACTTTGACAGATAAGAGGAAACACATTTATCAAAACAAGTTCATAAAAGAGTAGTTGAGGAAGCCATACAAATTAATTTATGTGATAAAATCCACAATATCTAGGAGTTAAGCAACCAAAAGTAAGATAAAATCTAAGGTTAACCATGAGAGAATGTCAACATGACCACTCTTGGCAGTTTCTTAGGGGTGTAAATATTGGGAACTGAGTAATGTGCTGCTCCCCTGCACCTGTACTTGTGTCTTCGATGGTCTCTTAGTCACTATTCAAATGTGTGCCTTCTTTTTTCTTACCTTTGCTCTCCTTTTCCTTGGCCTATTTCTTCTTTCTTTCCTCAATTAGAAATCAAGCTACTGTATACATAGACAAGGATCAAAGGGCTCATAGATCTCTCAACCAATCATGAGTCACCTTTCCCCAAATGCACAGAAAAGAGAGGCAGTGGGAGATGCTATTAGAATCCTGAAAGTAGGGATATACCATGGGGCCAGTTCTAGGTGGCCTGAGATTTGGATGAGTTCCTGAGGAGATTCTTTCCATTATTGCCAATATCACATTTTGCTCCTTAGTCCCTCTGTGGATCAATCATGAGAGAGAACTAGCAGCAGAGCATCCTGCCGTCCTTCTAAAGGGGGATCTGAGACACAGGAGCCTTCCCCCTTATGTGGTTAACCGGGGGAGCCTCAGACTGAACAATTCCCTTCTTGATTTTTTTTCTTTCCTAGATACCTCCACTATTCTTGAGTTTCTATCTCCCTAAAATGTTTCTTGACATGAATGGACCTCTTTGTGCATGGGGCAGAAGGAATGCATACGTGTTGGAGTGGAGGGGCATTCTTAAGGGTTCCTCAGGCTCCTTCTTCCATAAAATGGTATCATTTCAAGGTGAGTGATCATCACCCCCACTTATATGGTCATTTTATCTCTTTCATAGATATCACCACCACTCTCTTTGTCACAATCACAGTATGGTATCTTTGTTATATTAAAGCTCCTTCATGTCCTTGTCATAGCTACTGGTGCCCTTTGTTCTTATCACAGCCAATACCCACATTCTTATCACAATCATAGTCCTCCTGTGTCCCTTCTATACACTGGTCCTCCTATGTCACGGAAAGTCATTGAGCCCTTGTGTCAATGTCTCAGATATTGACCCACTTCCCCATTATAATCATTTGTCCTCTGATGTTTAGTTCCCTACCACAGTCACTAATCCCTCTTCCTCCTCCCTGTGTCCTCTCCCAGGTGTGATGGAAATTCTACGTCCTTTTGGAGCCTGTCTCTCTACTTCTCTCATAGCCTTCTTTTTCCTCCTCATCATGATGCCTAAAATGGCCTTAGGTAAGTATTTGCCTCTGTTTAATTGGTTTCTTCTGACTTAGAACAGGAGCTTTGAAGGCTGACAGTTGAGTCTATAGAGATCCTGTCCTGCCCTACTCTCCACGTTCTCCCAAGTCATACCGCTGATATTCTTCTAGTCCTTTCTTGGGATTTTCTTAACTTCCCTATGCTCTCTCTGGTAGGACTTTTTCATTATCCTCATAATCTGTCCCCTCCTTCTTTACTTCCCTCTCTCTGAAATCTCCCACCATACTTCTTCCCTTCCCATCCTATTTCAAGGTTCCTTTCTTTTGTCCCTTTTACATACTGAAATTTGACCGTATTTTCCCTCTGCTGTTCTCCTCTTTGACCTCTTATCCCCTCTTTCTGCCTGATTGAACAGGGGAGTTCAGAGTGATTGGACCTGCAGGACCCATTCAGGCCTCACTTGGGGGAGAGGCAGAGTTACCATGTTACTTGTCCCCACCTCAGAGTGCTCAGCACATGGAAGTGATCTGGTTGCAATCCACTCAGATGGTACATCTCTATCAAGATGGAGAGGATCATTTTGGAGACCAGGCCCCTGATTACCAAGGGAGGACAGAGCTGATGAGAGATGCTATCACAAGTGGGAATGTCACCCTGAAGATACGAGATGTGAGACTCTTGGATGCAGGAAAATACACATGTCTCATCGCAGATGGTTTTTACCAAGAGCAAGCTGACGTGGAGCTGAAGGTCTTAGGTAAAGAACTGGGCCCTGGACTGGGCATGTTTGTGTGCATATATGGGTGGGGTGTGGGGTGGGAAAACTTCCTTCCTAGCTCTGTGATTCCTGGAATCACAGGATGTCCTATTTGAAAGGGACCTCCCAGTCCATCTACTCCAATACCTCTGTGAACAAGAAATGTCTCTCTACATGCCCAGCAAGTCCCTATTTTCATTTGGCTTGTATTCTTGGCCCCTCAGCTGGTGCCTTATCCATGGAAAATAATTAATGAATACTTGTTTAATTTAATAGAACTTCCAGCCTTTACTTAAAGACTTCCAGTGAAAAGTCATGTTACTTCCCTGAGGGAGGCAGCCCTTTCCACTTCTGAATAAATTTCAACATTAAGTAGTTTTTTCTGACATCAAACTTAAATCATCCTCTCTGCAGCTTTCACCCTTACTGCTAGTCCCAGAGGGACAATCAGAACAAGTGTAATTCATTTTCCAAATCCTAGTTCTTCAAACCTGTAAACAATTATCGTGCCCTGGCTAAGTATTCTCTTCTCCAGGCTATGATAATCACCAAACTGGAAGAATGAGATCACTAAACTTTAGCAGTTTTGTTTTATGGCATAATCTCAAAGCTATTCACCATCCTGGTCATCCTCCTCTGGATTCCCTTGGATTATTTGCCAACTTTTCTCTGGGAATTTCCATATTGTTTCCATTCCAAAGACCTCAGACTCAACAGCCTTGGGACATGGGACAAAAGGAGCATGATAGCCATTGCTAAGATTTGGAGAGCACATAAAGAGAGAAAATCCAAACATTATCTTTAGGAAGATTACTGAGAAGGGAGAGAAGGAAATTGGGAGAAAAAAAAGAAAGCTACAAAGGGAAGGAACTGTGAAGGGAGGTTGTAGGAGGAAGAACATCATTTTTGTACTACTACTTTCTCCCCTTCCTCCACATACATATTCTATACAAATGCTCCTCCCTAGGCTTTTATTTCTCGAGGCCATAGCAATCAAGCACATATAGACAGACTGGAACAATACTACCTGATGGGTAGCTATGGGGGATGATGAAGAATAGTACTTCTCAAACTAACATGGGCTAGGAACCCTTTGGGGCTTGGGAAAGATGGACAATCTATAAACTCCGGTCCCAGAGACCTGGGGCATAGGATATCCCTAAGGTAAAGTGGGTTAGGGGTGGGGAGTGGGAGCACAGTGAGGAAATTCAAGACTGTTTTGATACGGCATTTTGTGTTGTGACAGAATCACCCTTGGCTTGAATCCAAATCACATTAGGATGACTTCAATTTCACATGGCAACATGATACTGGATATGTTGTCAAAGAACTTAGATTCAAGTCCTGACTCTCCTGTTTAGTATGTGAGTGGCCTTAGACTAGTCATTTGACTTCCACAGGCCTCAGTCCCTCTTTTGTAAAATGAAGGAGCTGGACTAGTTGGTCTCTAAAGTCCCTTCTTGTTTTTAATTTTTAATAAAGGACCAAGATTCAGGGTATAGTGGTTAGGGAACTGTATCCAGAATCAGAAAAAAAAAAACCTTATTTCAAGTCCTACCTCAAGCACTTACTGACTGTATATTACTAGATAAGTGATTTGTCATCCGCCTCAGTTTCCTCATCTGTAAAATTAGAAGGATGGAATTGATATCTAAATCTATGATCACACGATAAATATGATTATTTTATATGTAGCTATTCTCTCACTTTAGTCTTCTAGAGTGAGTCTGCTTTCATCTCTCTTCAGGATATGAGGGTACCATTGAGGAACAGTGAAGGCATTTTTTTCTAATGTTTTCAGCTTGGGTCTTCATCCCATTATGCTCTCCCCACTGTTAATTGCTGGTGATTAGTGCCCCAGTTCCATTTAAGCAATTAATATCAATTAGCTTTTTAAAATATTGCAAGAACATAAATGGAAATATTTCCTCCCAATACCTGGGATACAGTCTTCCCTGTCCCACCTCAGGCCCTGGGGGGAGTAGAATCAAACTTAAGGCAGGTTCTACATAGCATTGTTCCCACCAAATTGACTTCCAAATATGACATAGTCTATGGATGGATGAGTCCACATCTGTCTTAAAACTGGCCTGGGTCATTTTGGTTCTTTGGGACTTTACTTTTTACTGTATGACTTCTGGTAAATCTTTGCACAGGCTCTAGCCCCCAGAGACCATGATAGTGTCTTTTGAAGTTCGCATCTCCAAGACTCCTTCACTTAAAAGAAGGAAAGAAAGCACCCTACAGAGATAGAAGCAATAGCACAGCCGAGTCTTCTCAGTTTCAAGGTAGCTCTGAGTGAAAAACAGCCCCAAATCCCTATCCCACCTAGAGGTCCACAGCAGCTCTTTCTTCTGGAACACGAGTTGCAAAAGGGCAAATTTAGGCTTGACATATAGAAAAACTTCTTAACAATCAGAGCAATACCAAAGTGAAATTGGCCCTGTAGGAGGCAGTAAGCTACCCATTCCTGTGAGTCTTTACACAAAGACTGGATGACCACTTGTAGGGAGAGTCGTAGAGGACATTCTGGTTTAAGTGTGTGAGTTCCCTCTTATCTCTGAGATCTTCTCAATATAAACCTATCCAAAAAGTATACAGAATTGACCCCCTGTCCCACTTGCACTCCATAGTGTCTGCATCAATGCAGCCTAATGTTGTAGCTAACAAATGGTGCTAGCTCCAGCTGGCATGGTCTGATCTGGCAATGCAGAAAGGGGATATGAACATGGTAATGCTATTGGTAGAAGGGAGAAATTGTCTGCTATAGGGCACAAAGGTTGGGGCAGGGAGCAACCAAGACTGGAAGGGCTGAGAATTTGGCCACATCTATGGCTTTGTTCTCTGCATGGGAGCATGGTAGGGGAGATGGGGAGAAAAGATGCTGTATGGATTCTCATGAGAGCCCTGGTTCTGATATTTATGTGTAATTGTGTTTTAGGTGAAGAACCTGAGTCACCGACTGTGCTACCAGAACCATTTATATTCATTTATAGCATTTTCTCCGTGTCATATTTAGGTCTCTTTTGTTATATTCTGCATTCACAAGGTAATTATCAGAGGAAACTGGGGAAAGGGCTTCCTGTCTGGTTAATCAGGCATGATTGGTCCATGAGGGGACAAGACTTGGCAACCCTGAGTCTTAGGAGCATCGCTTTTGCCTAGTCCTTGATCACTTGTTCTGTAGTACTCTTTGTCCCCAGACCATGCCCTTCACGGTCACTCATCCCCAAATGCCCATCCTTAGCACCCTGCTCCTCCCAACTCCCTTTGTAGTCACATAACCCCATGAATTTCCTTCCTGCATCGTGTTCCTAATTCATGGCTTTCTTTCACCATTCCTTCATCATATGGTGGTGAAGAATTTACCATGTGCAAATCATGTGTCATGTTGTGGTGGTTGTTGTTCAGTCACCATGATCATGTCTGACCCTTCATGACCCTGTTTGGAGTTTTCTTGGCAAAGACACTGGAGGAGTGTGACATTTCCTTCTTCAGCTCATTTTACAGATCAGGTTTCTAAGGCAAACAGGGTTAAGTGACCTGCCCAGGGTTATCCTGCTAGTTAGTGTCTGGGGTCAGATTTGAACTCAGCTCTTCTTGACTTTAGCCTGAGCACATTATACATTGTACCACCTAGCTGCCCTCTTCTGGGCCATATAAAATACAACTAATTCCCCCCTTTCAGTCCCAATTGCTGCCCTGGATAAGGTTGGAGAAATAGGAGTCTGAATAAGGATTAGTTATGATGCCTTAAAGTAATTGAAAAAAAAAAACTTTAAATCACTGAGCCTTTTTAACATACTGCTGTGTACTTTGCTTTATGGTCTGGGCTGGAGAAAGAATTAAGAAAGGTAAGACTCTGCACTTGCCTTCATGAAGCTGACAATTAAAGTGGGAGTGAGTCATGCATACAAATGTGAGATAAGAACAAAGGGAGATCCAGGCAACAAATTTCAAGAGATCTGAGGAGGGAGAAACCACTTTTACCTGGTTGTGGGAAGAGGTCAGGAAAGCTTCTCATTTCTATTCCCAGCTTTTGGGCCTTCGGCTTAGCACCTAGTAAGACTCAAAGACACTTAATCCTTTTAAAACAGTAAGAAAGTCCCAACTCAATTGATACTACATCAGCCTATGTGGGTGTGAATTGGTAATTAAGGTGGGGCTCCATGTGGGGCCAAGGAAGGGAGGTGCTAAGACCAGGGCCAATAGTAAGAGCTTAAGTTCTGGTCACTCAGGTGACATTTGATGACAGCTAAAGAGTGCATAAAAAGGGAAGACAGAGCTATTTGCTTAGGGCTCTCAGTCTTGGTGGCCCACTGATGTGGAGACTCCAGGCAGCTGTAGTTAAGAGCCTTGCAGCTTGCCCGGATGTTTCGACTTGGTTAAACCCTGGTAACTATGAATTGGGATTTGAATCAGACAAGGTCTGTCTGTGGATGTTTGTAATTTGTCTGTGTTTTCTCTGAAGTTCAGGCTTTTTCCCCTGAATTGAGTGAATGATATTTGTATGCTGGATTAAAGTAAGCTTGTTAACCCCTTAATGTTGCTTTTCTTAGTAAAGCAGATCAGAAGAATCTGGGCTTGCAGCCTTCTGTGAGCTGGTTGTTGTTGGTTTTACACCCCCGCAGCAGCTGCTGGCTGGATTGTTGAAACACTTACTCAGTTCTATACCAATGAAACTACCAAAAAATTATTTTATAGAGCTTGAAAAAATAATAACAAAATTCATCTGGAAGAACAAAAGGTCCAGAATATCAAGAGAATTAATGAAAAGAAATGCTAGGGAAGGTGGTCTAGCCATAGCAGATCTTAAATTGTATTACAAAGCAGCAATCATCAAAACCACTTGGTACTGGCTACATAATAGAGGTGGATCAGTGGAATAGGTTAGGTACACAAGACGCAGCAGTCAATGATTATAGCAATCTACTGCTTGATAAACCCACGGACTCCAGCTTCTGGGATAAGAACTCACTATTTGACAAAAACCTGCTGGGAAAACTGGAACATAGTATGGCAGGAACTGGACATAGACCAACGTCTGACATCGTATACCAAAATAAAGTTCAAATGAGTACAGGATCTAGGTATAAAGGCTAATACCATAAACAAATTAGGAGAACAAGTAATAGTTTATCTGTCAGATTTGGGAGAATGGAGCAATTTGTGACCAAACAAGAGATAGATAACATCATGAAAAGCAAAATAGATAATTTTGATTACATTATATTGGAAAGTTTTTGTACAAACAAAGCCAATGCAAACAAGATTAGGAGGGAAGCAGAAAACTGGGAAAGAATTTTTTACAACTAATATCACTGATAAAGGCCTCATTTCTAAAATATATGGAGAACAGAGTCAAATTTACAAGGATACAAGTCATTCCCCAATTGATAAATGGTCATAGGATATGAACAAGCAGTTTTCAGATGAAGAAATTAAAGATATCTATAGTCATATGAAAAAATGCTCTAAATCACTATTGATTAGAGAGATGCAAATCAAAATAACTCTGAGGTACCACATCACACCTGTCAGATTGGCTAACATGACAGATCAAGGAAATAATACATGTTGGAGAAGATGTGGGAAAGTTGGAACGCTAATTCGTTGTTGTTGGAGCTGTGAGCTGATCCACCCATTCTGGAGAGCAATTTGGAGCTATGCCCAAAAGGCTTTAAAAATGTGCATACCCTTTGACCCAGCAATACCACTTCTAGGGCTGTATCCCAAAGAGATCATAAAAATGGGAAAAGGACCCATATGCACAAAAAATATTTATATCAGCTCTCTTTGTGGTGGCCAAGACCTTGAAATTGAGAGGATGCCCATCAACTGGGGAATGACTGAAGAAAATGTGGCATATGAATGTAGTGGAATATGATTGTGTTATAAGAAATAACAAGTAGGCAGATTTCAGAAAAACCTGGAAAGATGTATATGAACTGGGGCTGAGTGAAGTGAGCAGAACCAAGAGAACATTGTACACAGTAACAGCACAGTAACAGCCACTGTCTGTGATGACTGATTTTGATAGACTTATCCCTTCTCAGCAATGCAAGGGCCCAAAACGATTCTAAAGGACTCATGATGGAAAATGCCATCCACATCCAGAGAAAGAACTATGGAGTCTGAATGCAGAGTGAAGCAGACTATTTTTCTTTCTCATGGAATCTCCCATTAGTTATAATTCTTCAACATAACATAACTAATATGAGAATATTTTTAATTGGAATGTAGATGTAGAGCCTATATCAGATTGCAGGCATCTTGGGGAAGGAGTGGGGAGAGAGGAGGAAAAATTTAAAATTTATGGAAGTAAATGTTGAAATTTTAATATAAATAAATTAACTTTAAAAAAGAGGGGTCAGGGATCCTAAAACAGAGGCTAGAAATTTAAAAGTACCACCTTGGGAACTAGGGTTGGTAATCAAGAAAATAGCATTGATCCCCACTGTCTTTAAGGAAGATGTGCCCTCATAGCCCCCCTCTTGGACCATGGTGCTGGTAATCTTAAGGCACTACTTCCTGTTTCCTCCTAGGCTCAGCTTCTCTGCTTCTGCTACCCCTACTCCCATTTTTTCCTCTCCCCTTCCTCAAAATTCCCTTAGGTCAGAGGTTCACAGTTCACTACCTTGGTTAAACCACATTTAAAGTATCATGATTTTCTCTGGCACAACAACTTAGGAATGACATTGACAACTGGAAATTGACAGAATCACAAGCTTATTTCTGCAAAATATGTTGCTTGAGGGCAAGGATAGTTATATTTTTGTCTCTGTGTCTCCAAAGCTTGGCACAGAAATGTTCAACAAATAGTTGTTGAGTAGAATTAAATTGGAGTCTCATAGTCTGGCTGTACCTTTCTGAGGTCCTTGGCTCTCTCTCTCTTGAATTCTTAGCCCTGTCTAGACTTTTGTCCTTTTCTTCTCCCTTTTCATGTTGCTCCTTGCCACCCCATCATGAGCTCTTACACACTCTTCTTCTACTGTTTCTGTATATACATAGGAGTTACCAGTGGGTTTGTGATGTCTAGAAGCATATGAAAAGTTGTCCTACAAATCATAGGGAGCCCAGATTCTATTTCATTTACATCCTTCTTCAAACAGGAGTGTTCCATTATTCCATGACATGGACATAGGTGAAGATGCAGAGAAATCCAAGTTACAACCAACCTCTGTTGTCTGGGAGACTCTTTTAAAAAAAAACATTTATTTTATTTTTCATTTATAGAAGAAAACAAGTATTTCCATAACATAGTATGATTAAAAAGATGATTGCACATAAAACTGAAAATTTATTAGGAACAGCTTGCAATTCCTTTTAAATATAAAATAAAGTCATCATATACATTCTTTTTTTTTCCTTTTTTTCTTCCCTCCCCCCCCCGCCACCAGCCTTAGAGATGTCCACCATTAGACATTATTTATCAGTTCTTTCTCTGGGTGCAGATAGCATCTTCCTTCATATGTCCTTTGTAGTTAATTTGGGTATTTACATTAGTCAAAGTGACTTAGTCACTCAAAGTTGTTCTTAAAACAATATTGCTATTACTATATACAGTAGTTTCTTGGTGCAGCTCATTTCACTCCTCATTATTTCATTCAAGTCTTTCCATGTTTTTTTTCTAAAATCAGCTACTCCATTGTTTCTTACAACTGTTTCAACAATCCGGCTAGCAGCTGTTGTGGGGGCGAAAGACCAACACAAGCCCAACAACAAGAATGCTGACAGCACGCTGCAAAAGCCGAGGTTCTTTTGATCTGCTTTACTAAGGAAAGCAATGCTAAGGGGTTAACAAGCTCATTTTAATGCAGCATACAAATATCACTCACTTAGTTCAGGGGAAAAAACCAGCACCCTGAACTTCAGAGCAAAATACAAACAAAGTACAAACATCGACAGACAGACCTTGTCTGATTCAAATCCCAATACGTAGTTACCAGAGTTTAACAAAGTCCCAGCATCCGGGTTATGAGCTGAAGGGCTCTTAACTGCAGCTGCCTGGAGTCTCCACATCAGCTTGCCACCAAGAGTGAGAGCCCTGAGCAAATAGCTCTGTCTTCTCTTATACTGTTTCAGACATCATCAAATGTCATCAGAATGACCAGAACTTAGGCTGCTATGATTGGCTCTTGAGTTAGCACCTCCCCTTAGTACCCTGGGAGCTTCACACCCACATAGGCTTAGCACCTAATAGGGGATTGAGCCTGGGGCTTAGCACCTAGTAAGACTCAATGAAATACACTGAATTAATCAAAGGAAACAAAAGCCAAACTCTTCAAGGGCACTTGGTTGAACTGAGTGCTAAGAGTGCATTTTGCTTACCAGCACACTCCACCCCATGTTCCAGGATACCTAATCTAATCAGCCATGGATCCTAGAACATACATTGTGATCCAGTTACACAGAAAACTAAAATACATCATTCACAACTAAGCAAAACATATCATTCAGTGACATTCCCAAATATTTGTTTACAATTCAAATGTCCACCCTAGGTCAAAGCAAGTTAATCTCTAGCTAATACAGAGTGTCCAAATAAAGTGCTTCTTCAGCATCACACTGCCATTGTAGGCTTTTTCCCAGTACCATGAGGCACGGGCATGCTTTAGTTAGTAAAGTCCTAAAGCAAACAAACAAACAAATAGAGTTCTCTTGGGGATGTCTCCTTCTCCCCAAACTGCAGTTGCAGGCTTCCACTTGGCACCCAAAGTCCCAATTTCAAATAAAGAGTCCAAAGTTCTTTTGGGGTCTGTTCTCCCCATTATGTTCCAGTCCCTGGTTCCAAATCCTGAGGGGTGACTGGGTGAGAAAAGCCAACAGGGTGGGGTCCCTGGGGGTCCAAGGCACCTCCTTCACCCCAACCAAAACAAATCTATGCCTCCCTCCTCTGTCCCAAGCAGCCCAAGGGGGAGGCAGCAGAAAGGCACAATTAGCGCCTTGCTGCAAAGTTTCAATCTTGCCCCAGGGCTGAAATCCAAGCTCCTGGGTTCCAACTCTGGCTGGCCTCACCTGGCTTCTGCTGGAATGTAGGTGATGCTCCACCATTTCGCTCCTCTCACCAAAGTCAGCTCCAAGGCAGCTCGGCACTTTCAGCTTTCCAAAGTTCCCATGCAAGCAGTGTTCTTCTCTGTCTGGATCAATATTTCGGCAGCTGCCATCTGCTTTTCTTTCTCCTCGCCAGCCCCTCCTGCCAAATCTGCAGCACAGTCCTCCTGGGCCAGGCTTATCAGCTTAAACCCTCAGAAGAAGGGATTATCTCCCAGGGGCCCTGAAACCACTCCCAGCACTTCCACAGGCCTGTTTTCCTTCAGGCCTTTGTTGTTCCTGGGGCTCCATAGAACCATAGCCACCCCAAGTACAACAGTATTCCATTATGATCATATAGCCATTCTCCAATTGACTAAAAAATTGTTTTGATTGCTTCATCTGAAAACTGCCTGTTTATATCCTTTGACCATTTGTCAATTGGGGAATGACTCATATTCTTATAGATTTGGCAAAGTTCTTTATATATTTGAGATATGAGACCTTTATCTGAGAAACTGTCTATAAACCCACACCCTCCCCCAATTTTCTCCTTTCCCTCTGATCTTGGCTATATTTGTTTTATTTGTCCAAAACTTTTTTAATGCAATGTAATCCAAATTATCCATTTTACACCTCACTCTGCTGTCTGTCTCTTGTTTATTCATTAATTGTTCATTTATCCATAAGTCTGACAGGCAATATATTCCATGTTCTTCAAATTGTTTTTGTAACATCTCCCTTTATACCAAAGTCATGTATCTATTTTGACCTCATCTTGGCAAATGGTGTAAGATATTAGTTTGTGGTCAATTTTTGCCATACTGCTTTCCAGTTCTCTCAATAATTTTTACCAAATAATGAATTTTTATCCCAAAATCTTAATTCTTTATGCTTATCAAATACAAGGTTACTATATTTGCTGCTGTCAATTACATGTCTGCTCTGTTCAATTGGTCTCCCTTTCTATTTCTTAGCCAGTAACATATAGTTTAATAATTACAGCCTTATAATATAGTTTAAAATCTATAGTTTTAGATATACTAGCTTCCTTTACATTTTCTATTTGTTCCTTTGATATTCTTGACTTTTTGTTCTTCCGAATGAATTTTGTTATTATTTTTTCTCATACACTAAAATATTTTTGGCAGTTTAGTTGGGTTGGCATTGAATGTATGAATTAGCTTAGGTAAAATTGTAATTTTTATTTTATTGGCCATGCCTACCCATGAACAATGAGTATTTCTCCAATTATGTAAATCAAGTTTCATTTGTATAAAGTTTTTTTTTTAAATAATTTCATTGATATAGTTCCTGGGCTTGTTCTGACAGGTGTATACTGAGGTATTTTATAATATCTACAGTGTGTCTTACTATCTCTTCTTGCAGAGTTTTTTGGGCTATGTAGGAATGCTGATGATTTATGTGGATTAATATCCTGCTACTTTGCTAAAATTATTCATTGTTTTAACTAAATTTTTAGTTGAGTTTTTGGGATTTTCCAAGTATAACATCATATCGTGTGCCAAAAGAAATAGCTTTATTACGTCATTCCCTATTCTAATTCCTTCTGTTTCTTATTCTGCTTTTATTACCATTGCTAGGATTTCCAATACAATGTTGAATTATATTGGTGACAGTGGGCATCTTTGTTTCACATCTGATCTTACTGGGAAGGCATCTAGCTTATCTCCATTACAAATAATGCTTGTTGATGGTTTTACATAAATGTTTTTTATCATTTTAAGGAAAAATCCATACTTTGAAGCATTTTAAAAACAAATGAATTATTCTTTATCAAAAGCTTTTTCTGCATCTATTGATATAATCATGACTTAAAAAATTATTATTGATGTAATCAATTATGTTAATAATTTTCCTTATGGCAACCCATCCCTGCATTCCTGGTATAAAACTCATTTGATCATAATGGATAATCTTTATAATATATTGTTGTAATCTTTTACCTAGGATTTTATTTAGGATTTTTGCATCCATATTCATTAATGAAATTGATCTATAATTTTCTTTCTCTGTTTTCACTCTTCCTGGTTCAGATATTAGTTTCATATTTGTTTCATAAAGGGTTGGATCTTGTTTGCCTATTATATCAAATAATTTATTTAAAATTGGAATTAATTGACCTTTAAATGTTTGATAGAATTCACTTATAAATCCACTTGGTCTTGGTGCTTTTTTCTTTGGAAGCTCATTTATGGCCTGTTCAGTTTCTCTTTCTAAAATAAGTCTTTTGTGATATCCTATTTCTGCTAATCTAGGCGATTTTTTTTTTGGTAAATATGCTTCCATTTCATTTAAATTGTTAAATTTATTGACAAAAAATTGGCCAAAATAACTCCTCATGGGGCAGCTAAGTGGCACAATGAGTAGAGCACTGGCCCTCGAGTGGGAAGAACCTGAGTTCAAATCCAGCTTCAGACACTTGACTCACTTACTAGCTGTGTAACCTTGGGCAAGTCACTGAACCCCAATTGCCCTGCCTTCCCTCCTCAAAAAATAAAAGAAAAAACCTCCTTATAATTGCTTTAATTTCATCTTTGTTAGTGGTATATTCATCCTATTCTATTTTAATTCTAGTGATTTGGTTTTCTTCCCTCTTTTTTTTCATCAAATTAACAAATAGTTTATCTTTTTTATTGGTTTCTTCTTCATAAAACCAGCTCCTATTTTTATTAATTCAGTGGTTTTTACACATAGTTTTATTAATCTCACCTTAAATTTTAGGATTTCTAATTTAGTGTTTAATTAGGGATTTTTAGTTTGTTCTCTCTCCAGTTTTTTAAATTGCATAAACAATTGGTTGTTTTGCTGTTTCTCTTTTTTTTTTTTTGATGTAAGCATTTATAGATGCACATTTTCCTCTGATCTGTGCTTTTGCTGTATCCTATGGATTTTGATATGGTGTCTCATTATTGTTATCTCTTTAATACAATTATTGATTGTTTCTATACTTTGTTCTTTAGCCCATTTATTCTTTAAGATTAGATTGTCTACTCTCCGTTGTGACTTGAAAAGGACACATTAAATATTTCTGCTTTTCTGCATTTTACTATTAAATTTTTATGTCCAAATATGTGGTTAATCTTTTAAAGTGGTTCCATGAACCACTGAGAAAAAAGGTGTATTCTTTC
This sequence comes from Trichosurus vulpecula, assembly GCF_011100635.1. Classification (NCBI taxonomy): domain Eukaryota; kingdom Metazoa; phylum Chordata; class Mammalia; order Diprotodontia; family Phalangeridae; genus Trichosurus; species Trichosurus vulpecula. The sequence continues at coordinate 253,293,082 of NC_050573.1, forward strand.
TACTTTCAGTCAGTTCTCTCTCTATTCAGTTCCTTGACTTGTTTCTTGTTTTCTTGCAAGATTTATCTAGTTCTTAAAGGGAAAGCTTTTAGTCCCCCACTATTGTATTACTAATATCTATCTCCACCTCTATTTCATTTAACATTTCTTGTAAAAGTTTCAATATTATGGTATTTGGGCTATATAGATTCAGTATTGATATTGCTTCACTGTATACGGTAACTTTTATCCAAATGTAGTTATACTGTTTATCTCTTTTAATTAAATCTATTTTAGCCATAACTTTGAAATTGTAATTTCTACCCTGCCTTTTTTGCTTCAGCTGAAACATAATAAATTCTACTCCCTCCATTTTAATTCTGCCATTTTTAAATGTGTTTCTTGTAAACAACGTATTGTTGGATTCTCATTTTTAATCCATTCTGCTGTTTCCATTTTAAGGGTGAGTTCATCCTGTTCATATTCAAAGTTACAATTACTCTTTGTGAATTTCTTTCCATCCAATTTGTATTGTTCTTCTCTGCCTCTCTTCTTACTCTGTCCCTGTTACCTTATCCTCTCCCTTTACTCTCACTTTTTATTCTACCCACTTTTCTAAGAGCTCTTCCCTTACTCTCTCTCTCCACATTCCTAAATCTTAATCTACATAGACTTCTAAAGGTCTTTTCCTTATCTTATCCACTGGTCCTCTTATTTCTCCCTAAGTTTAGAAGACTTTTATACCCTTTTAGATGTATATGTTATTTCCTGTTTAACCCATATCCAGTGAGAATGAGATTCCAGCACTACACCCCCACCTCCTTCCTCTGAATCACTCCTTCCTTTCATGACAAACTTGCATGAGATAATTGCTTTTTTAGCTTTTCCTTCCCAATTTTGTTTTTCAGAATAACCCCATTATTAACAACTCATCCCCAATCTTTCTTTCAAACTGCTCTAGTAATGATGATAGTCTTAAGAATAATGGTAACATTTTAATATATTAAACAGTTTGATCTTAATGAGTCCCTTATAATTAGTCTTTAATATTTTCCTTTTATTTCTTCTGGATGTTATATATCAAATTTTTCATTTAGTTGTGGTCTTTTTGTCACAAATACCTAAATTTCTTGCATTTCATAAATGTCCATATTTTTTTCATTTTGGATTATAATCCATTTTGCTGGGTATGTAATTGATGGTTACACCTTTAACTCTTTTGCTTTTCAAAATACAATGTTCTGAGAGAGCTGAGCCAAGATGGCGGCTGGTAAGCAGGGACTGGAGTGAGCTCCGTACCGAGTCCCTCCAAAAACCTATAAAAAATTACTCTGAACCAATTCTAGAACGGCAGAACCCACAGAACAGCAGAGGGAAGCAGGGCTCCAGCCCAGGACAGCCTGGATGGTCTCTGGGTGAGGTCTATCCCACACGGAGCTGGGAGCTGGGAACAGAGTGGAGCAGAGCCCAGCTTGAGCGGTGTGGAACAACCGAACTTGGAGTCCAGCAGATGGGGCCCTAGCGCCCTGAATATGTGAGCCGCAGCAGTTACCAGACCCCTCGACCCACAAACACCAAAGACTGCGGAGAAGGTTAGTGGGAAAAGCTGCGGGAGTGGAAGGAGTTCGCGGTTCGGCTTCCAGCCCCAGGGGCAGCGGAGGTGGGGCAGCTACAGTTGCTGCTGCTTCTGGCCCCAGGCCCACCTGGTGGGAGGAATTAAGTGGCAGATCAGAGCAGGAGTGCAAGGTGTGCTGAAGATCTAAGCCCTGCCCGGGCTGGGGGTTCTTGGGGAAGGAGTAGTGCTGGTGTGATAGAGCTGGCACCTCCCCCCCAAACGTGGAACATAGAACTCGTTAGTCTACAAGCAGTCATACCCCACTGAAAAACTCAAGGGTCAAGTTAGTTGGTTGGGATCATGGCCAGGCAGCGAAAGCACACCCAGATTCAGTCTCAGACTTTGGATTCTTTCTTTGTTGACAAAGAAGACCAAAACATACAGCCTAAAGAGGACAACAAAGTCATAGAGCCTACAACAAAAGCCTCCAAGAAAAACATGAACTGGCCCCAGGCCATAGAACTCAAAAAGGATTTGGAAAAGCAAGTTAGAGAAGTAGAGGAAAAATTGGGAACAGAAATGAGAAGGATGAGAGAAAACCATGAAAAACAAGTCAATGACTTGCTGAAGGAGACCCAAAAAAATACTGAAAAATACACTGAAGAAAACAACAACTTAAAAAACAGACTAACTCAAATGGCAAAAGAGCTCCAAAAAGCCAATGAGGAGAAGAATGCCTTGAAAGGCAGAATTAGCCAAATGGAAAAGGAGGTCCAGAAGACCACTGAAGAAAATACTACTTTAAAAATTAGATTGGAGCAAGTGGAAGCTAGTGACTTTATGAGAAATCAGGATATTATAAAACAGAACCAAAGGAATGAAAAAATGGAAGACAATGTGAAATATCTCCTTGGAAAAGCCACTGACCTGGAAAATAGATCCAGACTACCTGAAAGCCATGATCAAAAAAAAGAGCCTAGATACCATCTTTCAAGAAATTATCAAGGAGAACTGCCCTGATATTCTAGAGCCACAGGGCAAAATAGAAATTGAAAGAATCCATCGATCGCCTCCTCAAATAGATCCCAAAAAGAAATCTCCTAGGAATATTGTTGCCAAATTCCAGAGCTCCCAGATCAAGGAGAAAATACTGCAAGCAGCCAGAAAGAAACAATTTTAGTATTGTGGAAACCCAATCAGAATAACCCAAGATCTGGCAGCTTCTACATTAAGAGATCGAAGGGCTTGGAATGCAATATTCCGGTGGTCAATGGAGCTAGGATTAAAACCTAGAATCACCTACCCAGCAAAACTGAGTATCATGTTCCAAGGCAAAATATGGACTTTCAATAAAATAGAGGACTTTCAAGCTTTCTCAGTGAAAAGACCAGAACTGAATAGAGAATTTGACTTTCAAACACAAGAATCAAGAGAAGCATGAAAAGGTAATCAAGAAACAGAAATTGCAAGGGACTTACTAAAGTTGAACTGTTTTGTTTACATTCCTATATGGAAAGATGATGTGTATGATTCATGAGACCTCAGTACTAGGGTAGTTGAAGGGAATATGTATATATACATATATATATATATATGTTTAAGTATATATATAAGTGAATGTTTATGTATGTATATATCTATGTGTATATGTATGTATGTGTATGTATGTATATATATATATGTGTTTTTTTATATATATATGTGTGTATATATATATGTAAAAGAGAGAGTAGACACAGGGTGAGTTGAAGATGAAGGGAAGATATCTAAAAGAAATAAAATGAAATTAAGGGATGAGAGAGCAACATACTGAGAGAGGGAGATAGGGAGAGAGAGAATGGGGTGGATTATCTCGTGTAAAGGTGGCAAGAGGAAGCAGCTCTGTGGGAGGAGGGGAGAGGGCAGGTGAGGGAGGAATGAGTGAATCTTGCTCTCATCAGATTTGGCCTGAGGAGGGAATACCATACATACTCAGTTGGGTATCTTACCCCACAGGAAAGAAGAGGGAGGAAGATAAAAATAAAAGCGGGGGGGATGATGGAGGGGAAGGCAGATGGGGGTGGAGGTAATCAAAACAAACACTTTGGAAAGGGGACAGGGTCAAGGGAGAAAATTCAATAAAGCGGAATGGGTTGGGAAGGAGCAAAATGTAGTTAGCCTTTCACAACATGAGTATTGTGGAAGGGTTATACATAATGATACACGTGTGGCCTAGCTTGAATTGCTCGACTTCTTAGGGAGGGTGGGTGGGAAGGGAAGAGGGGAGAGAATTTGCAACTCAAAGTTTTAAAAACAGATGTTCCAAAACAAACAAAAAAAAAGTTTTTGCATGCAACTAAAAAATAAAATACACAGGCAATGGGGTGTAGAAATTTATCTTGCCCTACAAGAAAGGAAGGGAAAAGGGGATGAGAGGGGAGGGGGGTGATAGAGGGGAGGGCTGACTGGGGAACAGGGCAACCAGAATATATGCCATCTTGGAGTGGGGGGTAGGGTAGAAATGGGGAGAAAATTTGTAATTCAAAGTGTTGTGAAAATTAGTGCTGAAAACCAAATATGTTAAATAAATAAATTTAAATAAAAAAAAAATACAATGTTCTGTGGTCTTTTAGTGTAGAAACTGCTAGATCTTTTGAAATCCTGATGGTATCTCCAGACAATTTAAATTACTTTTTCTTGTTCTTTGCAGTGTTTTCCCCTTAATCTAAGAGTTTTGAAACTTGGCTAATTTTTTTCTCCTGAAATATCTTTCAGGTGGTGAATGTTAAATGTTTTTTCTATTTCTACTTTACCTTCTTGTTCTAGAACTTCAGGCAATTTTCTTTAAGAATTTCTTGTAACATTGTATCAAGATTTTTATTTTGATAACTTTCTGTTAGTCCTGCAATTCTTATATTGTATCTTCTCAACCTATTCTCCAGATCATTTGTTTTCCTAATGAGATGCTTCAAATTCTCTTCTTTTTTAGTATTTCTTGGTGTCTTATAATGTCATTTGATTCCCTTTGTCCAATTCTAGTTTTCAAGGAGTTATTTTCTTCCTTAAGATTTTGGACCTTTTTTTCCAATTGATTAACTTTCTTTTTTTTTATAATTTTCTTGGATTGCTTTTGTATTTTTTTTTCTAATTTTTCTCATCCTCTCATTTCATTTTTGAAGTCTTTTTAAGTTTGTCCACATACTCTTTGGGGGCTTGTGACCATTTGATGTAATTCTTTGGGGTAGAGTGGCTTTTTTTTAACCTCACTATCTTGCTCTGAATATGAACCCAGATCTTCTTTTATACCATAGTAGCTATCTATAGTGGGACTCTTTTTCCTTTGTTTACTCATTTTTATTTTGTTTTAGTTCATTTTTAGTGCTTATTATTGTAATCAGGTTTTAATCCTGACTTCCGGGTAATGATGCCCTCAACCAAAGGTCTTCCTTACTGTTATTTTCTGAATTCTGTTCAGGGGTTCAACCTCAGGCACTCCTCTCCTCCCCTAAGCCACAGTCACATCCCCAAAATGTTGTTGCTATCTGCAATACCTCACTCACTGGCATGTGCTTGCTTCTCCTTGCCCACAGTCTTGGCCCAGGATCATGTCTGTTCTGCAGTGTTAGGCAATGTCCATATATAGCAGGGATCTTTCAGTTTTCCCCATCCAGCCATCTGATCCCCAAGCTTTTTGTTAGATAAAAGTTTGTGACATAAAAGTTTAGTGAGGTGAAATTTCTTGAGGCCTAGTCTGCTTCCTGAAGGAAGAACCTTCTGTTTGTTGATTCAGCAGAGTTGGCCTGGAGGTGTCTATACTTCACTCAGGCCAAATCTCAGCTTCTGGAGGTCCTGTCTTTCCTGAGGGCCTCTCAAGTTGTCTTAGGAAGGCAACTGCTTTACCCTTTTATTTTTGTTGCTCTGCTTTCGTTTTGTGGTGATGTTCTGTCTCTCTGTCGGTGAGCCTGGAAATTTCTGATGTACTCTGCCATCTTCGCAGACTGTTTCATCTAGGGACTTCTTTCAGTGTCTTGTATCAGGTCACTTTCCAGGCCGTGTGAGGTCAATGGGATCCTGACTGTGACTTTGGCATTTGAAGTTGAAGTGATCCTTTGTTACCTGTGGGTACTTGATAGATGCATAGGTAAGAAGGGGGTAAGTACGATAGCAATGTGATGGAGTTATGGGATGATAATAAAGCTCTAGCTAGGCAGTCCGTAAGCAGCCCAGATCCTGAGGGTCCACAAGTAGTTGTGCAGTCCTGACCCCTTCTAGCTCAGAGTAGCCCTGGTCTGTATATGCCTCTCCACCCCCACCTCTGAACATTTCAGACCTGTATACCCCTCAGCCTATGTACTACCCCAAACTCAGATTGGGTTCCAGTCTCTGCATAGTTTTTGCTTCCTTGAGTCCCCCAGTCCATGTGTAGGTATCCTTGTAAGTGTTCCCTGACCCTGAATTTTTCCCTACTCTCTTTGCAAAACTGATCAAAATCTCCTGGTCTTCATATAATCTTGACCCTCAAGTGTAACCTAGTCCATGTGGAGCCCTGAGCTCACCGTCCTCTCACAAACGCTCATACTTCCTTCTATGTACTTGCCTAAAGTATGGAGGACTGGGACCCTTCTAAGTATGGATGAATTCAAATAGAATGTAGTGCATAAGACATAACTGGAGCCCAGGGAAAGGGGTTGGATAGGGTTCCCAGGGCCCAGGGACTGTAAAAGGCCAGAAACAAATGGCCCCAGCACTGTTTCTCCTAAACATCAGCTCATAATTCCCTTTTGCCTTACAGGGTATGTTCATCAGAAGGAATCACTTTCGTTTGGCAAGAGTTCCTGGATACTATTTTTGTTGCTAACATTAAGGATTGTGTCAGTAATTACATTAGAATGTTTGTCATCGCACCGCATGAGTCTTCTGAGCAGACAATAAAGTAATTTCAGGTGGGGACTGCATTTGACTTAATTACAGGTAAATATTGTCACAAGCAGCTGATGAAAGACCAAGTTGAGCCTAGGGGACAGGTTCTCAGTTTGGTGTGGGGGTAGAATTGATGTGGAACTGGAAAAGGGTGAAAGGGATGGAAAGAATCACCACAAGAAGGTCAGTGGGAGGCTTGGTGGCATGGGATAGGTGAGGAAGACTGTGGACTTGCCTCAGACTGGGATGGGAAAAGGACAGTAGAGGGAAGTCAAAGAGAGGTACCTTTCACTCTCTTCTTCACACTCTCCTTTCCTGCCATTTTCCTTAAGCCTTTTTTCCCCTCTCCTCCCTGCCATCTCCCTCTTCTCTCCTTCTCTGCTTCCTTCTGGTATCTCGCTTTTCTATTTTCGCTCTATATACTTCTCTGTTTCCCTTTCTCTTTCCTCATCCCTCTCTCCTTTTCTCTATGTATCCTCTTCTCAACCATGTGCCTAATCACTAAGCTGAGTCAACCTGATCTAGTACACAAGATTCTTTCACTCCATTGTTCCTGAGTGAGGTCAGGGAGGCAGATGCCATGTCCAGGTTGCTAAGTTGTAGTGGGAGTTGGTGGTGGGGTTGTATGGGAGGCGAAACTTCTTTGTCTTCTATTTCCAGGCTAATGGCTTCAGGACCACGTTCCCCCACCAGGCTCCCCAGGCCTTGATTTGCTTAAACTCATAGACAGTCAGCTCCAAACCTCTCAATTACTCACTATCTGCATTCCCTCCCTTTGGGTCAAGTTTTATGGCTCATGGTGATCAGTCGATCAGTAAATATTTTTTAAGCACCTACTATGTGCCAGGCACTCTGCTAAGCCCTAGGGATACAAAGAATTGCAAAAGACAATCCTTGCTCTCAGTCTAAGGAGGGAGGCAGCATAATAACCATTATATACAAACAAGTGATATATGGGACAAATTGGAGATAATCAGCACAGGAAAGTCACTAGAATTAAGGGGGAGCAGGAACAGGTTTTCGTAAGAGGTTTGATTTTAGCTGACACTTGAAGTTAGGAAAGTTGGGAAGGTAACATGAAAAGAGAGAGAATTCCAGACATGAAGGACAGCAGTGAAAATCCCTGGAGTTGTAATATAGAGTGTCTTGTTCAAGGAACAGTGAAGTCAGTATCACTGGTCACAGAATACATGGGATGGAAGATATAAATCATAAAAAGATCAGAAAGGGAGTGGCAGGTTATAAAGGATGTTGAATGACACTCTCACCATTACCTCCATCCATCAGCCTCTCAGTTCTTTCCCGAGTAATCATCCCTACACTAGCTGCACTCTTCCCTTCCCTATTCTATTCCCTATTTCCCTTGGAAACCCAGTTCAGCTCTCCACTTTCCTCTTCTCTTTAGTCCCTTGTTCCCTTACCTTACTACATAACTTGCCTTTGCAAAGCCTCAGCTTTGGATCACTCCCACTATCTTGTGCCTTTGCTCCTACACACTTGCAGCTGACAGAAGCTGGAGAAAATCACAAAGCCATGCTGACTGGGTCCACTATAAGTTTATGTCACATTGTCTCAAATTGAACTCTCACTGCTGCAAAGCAGTCCTTTAAAGCTTCACTAATTATTTCACTATCCCACTCACCACAGTGACTCTTCCAAACCTTTCCATCCATTCACAAGCTTCCCATTGTTACCCCACTCCAACCCTCTCAGCTGAGAACCTAGCCTCATATTTAACTAAAAATTTGAGAGACATCTCTTTTTTCAAATTGCTAAGAGAACTCTCTTCGACCCCCTTCTTCATCTAATATCACTCAGATGCCTCCTGCCACTATCTCCTCCCTCACCCCTCTCTCACACAAAGAAGTGGCTCTTCATGCCAAGGCAAACCCCTCTACATGTACCAGTGGGCCTCTTTCATTCTGCCTCCTTCAGCAGATTTCTCCCTTTATCATCCCCACTCTTTCACCTATCTTCAGTCTCTCAATATCTGCTTGCTGATTCCTTTTGGCCTATGAACATAAACATGTTTCCTCCATTCTAAAAAAAGAAAAAAAAAACACAAATTGATCCATCTATGTCTGCTACTATTGTCGTATCTCTCCTCACTTTTGTGGCTAAACTTGAACAGCATTCACAATAGGTACCTCTTTCCTTTCCTCTCACCCTTCTTAATGCTCTACACTCACTTGTTAACTCATTGTTTAAATGAAACTCGTCTCTTCAAAAGTACTAGCAATCTTCTGTTGTCAAATCTAAAGGCCTTTTATCAAATTTCATCCTTCTTGGTCTCTGTGCAGCCTGTGGTACAATTACTGTCTTTTCTTTTGCCTATTGTTATTGGTCAATTGTTTCCAACTTTTTGTGACCCCATTTTGAATTTTTCTTGGCAGAGATACTGGAGTGGTTTGCCATTTTCTTCTCCAGCTCATGTTTACAGATGAAGAAAGTGAGGCAAACACGATTAAGTGACTTTCCCAGGGTCACATAGCTAGTAAATATCTGAGGCCAGATTTGAACTCTGGAAGATGTGCTTGTTCCAGTGTAGCTTCTGGCTGCCACCTTCTTTTGTTTAATACACTCTTTTCTCTAGATTTTGTGATACTTCTATTCCTGGTTCTGCACCTTCACATATGACCTGTCAGTAACCTTCACTGGATCTTGATCCAGGCTATGTCTACTAACCATGAGTGTCCCACAGGGTTCTGTCCTCGGCTTTCTCTTCTCCATTTATTCTGTTTTACTCAGTGATCTAATCATTTCACATGGATTCAATGATCACCTCTATGCTGATAATTCTCTTATCTATTTGTCCAGTCCTAACCTCTCTCCTGACTTCCAGTCTTGTATATCCAACAACCTATTAGAAATCTCAAAACCAATGACTCATAGACATCTTAAGGTCAACATGCTGGTACCTGACCTAATTTCCTCCCTCAAATCCTCCTTTTTCCTAATTTCCCTCTTCTATTTGAGGTTATCACTATCTTCCCAGCCATCCAAGTTAGCAACCTAGGGGTCATTCTTAACTCCTCATTCTTTCTGACCAATCCCCTATATCCAATATCTTGCTAAGGCCTTTCAATTTTACCTTTTTAACATCTCTCATATATGTCCTCTTCTCTCTGACACTGCTAGCACCTGAGTAACACTCTTATCACCTCATACATGGTCTCTTGCAAATGCCTGCTGGTGGATTTCCCTGCTTCAGGTCTCTTACAACACTGCTTTAGAACATATAAGTCACCAAATTCAATAAATTCTAGTGACTCCCTATTACCTTCAATATCAAACATACGATTCTCTGTTTGGCTTTGAAAGACCTTCCAAACTTGACCCCTTCCTGCCTTTCCAGTCTTCTTATACCTTACCCCACTCCATGTCCTCTGCAATCCTGTGTGTTCCTGTCTGTTCCTTGCACTCTTCACTCCATCTCCTCACACTGGGCATTTCTACTGTCTCTCCCATGCCTGGAATTCTCTCTCCTCACCTTACCATCCTGCTTTCCCTGGCTTCTATCAAGTCCTAGCTAAAATCTACAGATGTCACAATCACCAGTCACCAACAGATAGGCTATGTGTGGTGAAAGAGACTAAGGAATTGAGGACGATACTTCACTCTGAACAACTGTCATGTTCTTTCTTCCTCCCTAGCACTCCTTCTTTCCTACTCCTGACAACTTTTATACCCCATGCTTCTGCTTCCTATTTATTTTAGTCACCTCCCCAGCATTAATCAATTCCATAGAACAGGAGCCCTTTGTCTTCCCCACCCTCCACCAGGTATCATGCTTAGTAAGTATTCTTGTTTCTAGGGACTACATGGAAGCTTGGAGGAAGCATTGCATCCAGCCATGGATGATTAATCACTGAGGAATTTGCAATGATAGATGCCTGCTGAGCCAGCACAGATGATGCCTCATCAAATATACAAAAAGCAAGCTAATAACCTTCTTGACTCTCTTTTCCATTCTAGCCTTGAAGCTTGAGGGCTCTTTAATGTTGCATTGGGAGAATCAAGTTGGGAAAGGGATGATCATCCTCTTTTCCATCCAGCTGCCATGTATCTATGATCACATGGTCACTTCTGACTCTTGTGTATTTGTTCTGTCCTGACTTTGCTTCTTTGCCCCAGCTGGATATGTCAAGCACTGGCTGGGACCTGGTGATTGGAAAGGTCTGAAATTCCTGAGTTCCAGTCAGCAATTGGGTGTCCAAAGAGACTATTTCTGCATCAGAGAAGATGCAGAAGGATGTCTGACCCAAGCCTGGCATTTGATCTGACAATGTCCAAGGTGAAGTGTAAAGTGTCTGCTTAATGAATTGCAAACTGCCTTACAAGACAGCTAGGTGACACAGTTGATAGAGTGCTGACTCTGAAGTTAGAAAGACTCATCTTTTTGAGTTCAAATCTGGTCTCACTTACTAGCTGTGTGACCCTAAACAAGTAACTTAACCCTGTTTGCCTGAGTTTCTCATCCATAAAATGAGCTGGAGAAGGAAATACTCCAGTATCTCTGCCAAGAAAACCCCAAGTGGGTTTACAAAGAGTTGGACACAACTGAAATGACTGAACAACAAAGACAAAAACTGCCTAATGCTTTGATATAATTCAAATATTACCCTCCCAGCCTGTTGCGCATGTCAGGATAATTTACTGTAGCCTGTTCTAATCACATTGTTAAAGAATATTATGATTTGTCTATACTTAGCATTCCTTTTTGTGAATAGGAATAAACTACTTGCCCCACTCCTGATTTATATTGTACCTTAAATACCTTTGTTGCTTTTCTTTTCTGGAGTAAACTGAGACTCGTAAGAAATAATCTCATTTTCTTTGGCCTTCAGAGTAGGGATTTGTTAGCCAGCCAATGCATGTGAACCAAAAGGCACAGAGGCCAGGCTGCACAGGACAGAGCCCAAGTCAACCACATGCTTAGTACAGGACAGTACTAAGGATTGGTGCCCCGGCATTCTGTGGTTAGTACTTCTAGATTATACGTAGAATCTTTCTACCTATAATATCAGAGAAAGGAAACTCTCCACAGTTACCTGGGAGAAAATAGTCCCACAAACATCATGACCTTTGGCTGCTCAGGAAGCTACCCTCTTGTGAATATGCCTATGATCCACTGACTTAGAGAGAGGGAGGTGAAATTAGTCGAGCTGGGTATGCCTCTCCTAGGAATCATTGATGACCTCTCCCACTTTCCTTCCTTCTGTGGTGACCCTAAGACCAGAACACCTTATCTTACAGTGACAGCTCTGGTCTAATCCATCTCTTGATGCATCTGCTTGCCCGTGGTCTGGCCTATTCACGTTTCATTTCAGGTCTCTGTCTTTCCTTTGTAAATGTGATAGGACCAGCAGTTTCTTAAGGCAACTTTCCCAACTTCCAGATCAAGCCTCCTCTCTTCCACAAATTCTGATTGGCCCAGCTTCACTGGTCTTGGGACACAAAAGGTCCCAGTCATGTGTAGTCAGCACCTCTCAGACCTGGTGGGTGCCTGAGCTCACATGAGTCACCATATCCTGGCAACTCATTGACCAGATAAATTTCCAGAGGAGCCCAGTGCCACTGTGTCCTTTTTACATATCCTTGCTGTGTTAGGGCAAATGTTTTTAATCAGTGACTCACAAGTGCCCCATTTTGTCCCAACAGTGAACCTGAAACTGAGAGGGTTAGTACCCTTCTGCTAGAGCTGTGCCTCTAAGATAAGAGATTACTATGCAACAATAAAATATCTAAGAGGCAGCAAGATATAGTGGCCAGGAGTCCAGCCTTGGGCTCACAAAGTCCTGTCTTGGACATGCACACCAGCTCTGTGACCCTGGACAAGTCCTTTAACCTCTCATTGCCCCAAGCCACTCTCGAAGGTAATTGCATTAGCAAAGTTTCCATGTCAGTCATTCCCTCAACAGATAAAATCATAGCTCCAGACCAAAATAAAGGAAAGAGTTTTCACTTGATACATGGATTATCTATCTTATTCTTTTGTAAAGTTTGCTCTAAATTTAGAAAGCACCACATTATAATGGAAAGAGAGTCACATTTGGAGCAGGAGTCTAGATTGCATCCTAATCTTCACATGATCACAATAGTCAGGTTATAATCTCCTAATCCTTTGCTGATTCTACCAGCAGAAAGAAGAAAAGGTGCAGAAGGGGACAGAGAGCCTAAGTACAGCCCCATACCTATGCGCAGAACCTGTAGTCTAGCTGCTTCCAATATCGCTAGAGTGGCATTGCTGGAGTGGGCATCTCTCCTCCTTTAAGGTTCACTCAGTCCATATCTACCACCTAATCATTTCTGGCAGGTATTGTCTGCAGACCTCCAGGTCACTGCCCTTCTTTACTTCATGAGTTCAGTGCTTGCCTCTCAGTCTCTCCTCAACTCCTACCTTCATACTAGGGGTCTTCAACATATCTGTTGATAGTTCCTACACCCTAAACTCCTAGTTCTTCAACTTATTCATTCCCCATGACCAATTAGTTACTCTTCTACCCCATTTAAGGCAACCAAAAAAAAATGACCATATCCTTAATCTTGCCACATCCAGAGATGTACCACTTCTATGTTGATGAGCTCTGAAATTCCCTTATCTGATCATAATCTACTATCATTTCATGTGTCCTTCTGCCCTGCAACCACAAACCCTGTTCTTCATCCACGTCATGACCCCCAGGCTCTCAGCCCCTCAGTTCTTTCCCAAACAATCACCCCTCTACTAGCTGTACTCTGCCTTTTCCCTACCTTGACCTCTTGGTGAACTGCTTCGAGTCTACACTATAAACTTCTTCTCCTGAGTCCCTTACCTCCTCATCCTGTTGTAACTCTTGCCCTTCCATACTTCAGCCTTGGATCATTCCCACTCTTCTCTTTCTTGTATGCTACGTGCTGCTACTGAATGAAGCTGGAGAAAATGATGAAACTGTGCTGATTAGGTTCCCTACAAATTTATGGTATATAAGCTCAACTGAGGCTTAAGCAAGGCAATCCTTTTATAACTCCCATATCAACTCACTATCCCCCTCTCCACAGTGGCTCTTCCAAAACTTTTAACCCCTCTTCAAACCCCCCTTGGCTCCCCCTCCCCCACCCTTCTAGCTAAGAACTTTGACTCACATTTTACTGAAAACAATTGACGTCTTTCATGGATAGCTCCCTTTTCACTACTGCTCCTCATCTCACACCACTCAGATGCCTTCTGTTTCATCTAAATGCTTTTACTTACAAAGGCAAAATTCTCCACGTGCACAAGTGATCCCATTCTAGTTCAGCACATTGCTCTCTCTCATTTATCTTCAAACTCTGTATACTGGCTCCTTCCTTACTTCCTAGAAACACTCTTCCTCAAAAACCACTCACTTGTCTCATCCATCCTGGCTATCTCTTCTTTTCTTTTGTGGCTAAACTTCGGGAGGAGATGGGGTCTGTTGCCCATCATCCTGATCTATGTCTTGCCACTGGACTCTGAGACTCTGGAGGGGAGAGTGAAGCTGATGACTTCTCACAGCCTTGCCTCACTAAAATCCAGTTCACATGCAAATCAAACATCACCCTCCCAAAGTCAATTGTCCCCATTTTTTTTTACTTTTATTAATTTACTAATTTTTAATTTTCAACATTCACTTCCACAAGATTTTGAGTTCCTAATTTTCTGCCCCTCTTTCCCCAACCCCCATCCCAATACAGCATGCATTCTGAATACCCCTTTCCCAAATCTGTCCTCCCTTCTATCACCAACCCTTCTCTTATACCCTTCCATTCTGTTTTTCTGTAGGGCAAGAGAGATTTCTATACCCCTTTACCTGTATATCACATTTCCCAGTTGCATGTAAAAACAATATTTAACATGCTTTTAAAAGTTTGAGTTCCAAATTCTCAGTCTTCCTCCCTCCTCACCCACCTTCATTGAGAAGGCAAGCAGTTTGATACAGGTTATACATGTGTAGTTATGCAAAACACTTCCATAATAGGCATGTTGTGAACGATTAACTATATTTCCCTCCCTCCTATCCCATCCCCATTTATTCTGTTCTCTCCTTTGACCCTGTCCCTCCTCAAAAGTGCTTGCTTCTGATTACCCCTTCCCTCCATTTTCCCTCCTTTTCATCATCCTCCCCCCCTTTCTTATGCCCTTCCCACCTACTTTCCAGTATGGTAAGATAGATTTCCATACCCAATTGACTGTTTATGTTATTCCCTCCTTAAGCCGAATCTGATGAGACTAAGGTTCACTCATTCACTCTCACCTCTCCCCTCTCCCTCTCCATTGTACCTGGTGCTATTACAGCCCTCTGGATCATTCCAGCACCCCTCCCCATGAGGCAGTATTGGCCACTTTGGGAACCACTGAATCTGATCAGTATTAGTTCATTATGATTTTATAAGGGGTAATGATTATTAGTAATTATTTTAATATATTCACCTAGTAATATATATGTAGTCAATCACCTAATAATAGATATAAGAATAAGCAATATATTCATCCATACTTTGTATAACATATAGGAATACAGATTCTAATGGAAGGGCCCAATAATAGGTCTCAAATTTTAATGTCATGTTCACTACTTGTTTAAAAGTTGGAGTGGAGAAGTCAAATTTATACAATAGATCAAGGAGCAATGGTTAATTATCTCTTGAAACTTACATATGTTATTTTTAGCAGGCTTGGCAAGCCTCTGTTATTTCACTTTTATGATCATGATACATGAAGAGGAACCTCCTGAATAGATTGCAAGTGCAGCATATCAGACAGCTGACAAAGTGTCAACTGAATTACAACCCAGGATCTCTCTGTCCAATTTGCCATTTACATCCCACAACATAAGATAAGAATAAGGAATTCAAGAGAATGTCTGGGGCTGAGGCCTTCATCCTTCAAGGCCGTGGGCAGACCAAGGGATGCTCCAGCTGGGTTTGTTGACACAAGGCAGAGACATCTCTCAGCCCACTCAGGAAACATAAAGAGGTTGTTAGAGCATCAGGCCCCTTCCCTGGCCAACCGGTCCACACTTCCCAGAACGGTCACCGAGGCCAAGGACACCTGCTGAATGCCAAATGGCAGGAACTAAGTCTATTTTTCTTATGCAAACTGGGGTTTTTTTAGTTAGGGGCTGGGGGCAGGGTTTTTTTAGCAATAGCTGGCTGCTCAGGTATCACAGTTTGATTTTTTCCCAACATATGAATTCTAAATTTTAATCATATGGGTATTTATCATTATAGAAATATTTTATTATGATGATGCTTGCGCTTTGCCATGCCAATGAAACAATATGCAGTTGCTTTCTTAATAGGAAACAGGTGATCATAAGCTTACCATGATCTTTTGCTGTACAACTCATCTGCAATATAGGAATATCTGTTTCCTCACTGAACTGCCCTGAGCAGATATGCGTGCTTATTAATAAATTTGAAACTGTAAATAAAGAAACATTAGCTAAGCGATAGCAGAAAGAGAAAGGCCAGAGCATTACTTTCTAGAATCAGTGAGAAGACACATGTTTTTCCAAATATGCTTTGCTAGTAACGTGGACAATGTAAACATTTTTCAGAACTCTTTTTTTAGAATTTCCTCATTGGTTACGCTTAAGGAGGAATGACTAAGAAAAGTACAATTTTGTTACTACCTTGTTAAATAAGAGATGGGCTGATAGATGGGTGGATAGATGGATAAATGGGTGGACGAATAGATAGGCAGATAGGACAGATAGAAAGATAGATGGATGGATGGATAGATAGATAGATAGATAGATAGATAGATATGATGATAATGATGATGATGACGACCACAAATCATAATAAATATGCTAGTTGACTACGTGACCAGAAAGGAGAGAGAAAAATACTTCATTAGAGCTATTTTTAAAAGATGTTTTGTAGTGATATTCATATAGTTCCTGTGTAGACTCCAAAGTATTTTTATACATTTTGCAGTTATTTTAAGTGGAATTTCTCTTTGTATCTCTTCTTGCTGGAATAGATATTCTTCTTTAAAAACAAAGTGAGCATGATAGAAATTTACAGTTTCTTATTAAAGTCATTTTTTGTTTATTAAAAGGTTTGTGTTTGTTGATGATTAAGTTCACAATGAAAACTTTAAAAAATCTAAGGCAATGTGAAATGACTTCTCCATAGAAATATTAAAGGTTGATATAGCCCATGATCTCTTTTGAAACAGTTTCAGGGCTCTCAGTAGATTTTTTTTCTTCTATAATGTGTAACACAAACAGCCCTGTACTATTGAAAGTTGAGAAACAAAGAAGAAAGCAAAACCAAAAAGACCTGGAAAACAAACACTGACCTTCCTTGGAGGAAAAAGTAACAACAAGGTGACCCTGAGACACAAACATTTACCACCGCTTTGAAATAAAAAGTAACTATTTATTTCATTAAATGTTGTTTATAATTGTGCTCCTCTCCATGGTGACCACATGATGGCAGCATTGGATAGGAACTCAGAACAGATTGTTTTATTCAGAATCACACTCTTCTGATAATGAATGGATCATAGAATTTAGAGCTGGAAGGAACCTCGGAGACTCTCTAGTCCAAAGATTCGTAACCTTTTTGGTGTCGTGGACCCCTTTAGGAGTCCAGTGAAAGCTTTGAACCATTTTTCAGAATAATGGTTTTAAATACATAAGACAAAATATATAGGATTAAAAAGGAAAGCAATTGTATTGAAATAATGTCTATTTTCCCCATCTAAGTTCATAGATTCCTTGAAATCTGTCCACAGATACCTTTCATATCTATGAACCCCTGGTTAAGAATCCCTGCTCTAGTTCTATCTTTTCATTTTTAAAGATGAGTAAGCAAAGGCCCAGTAGGTTACAAAACATGCACAGGGTCACAGAGCTAAATAGCATGGTGGGAAACCCAGTTCCCCTGACTCCATAGGTAGTTTTTGCCACACTATGTGATTTTGCCTAGACAAATTGTACCTAGTTATTGTTATGCAGATAGTGACCAACTGCTTTCCATTTCCACTGAGAACAGAAAGAGGATGGTAAGGTTAAGGATGGTCATATAAGGAGGAATTACAAATGCTAAATTCCAGACTAACATTGATTCTCTATGTATTAAGAGGTACAATAGTGGGACAGAAAGAGTTCTAGAGTTGGAGTCGGAGAATATGTGTTCAAATCCTATATCTGCTACTTAGTATGTTACATCAAGTAAGTTAAAACTTCCTTATCTATAAAAGAAGGGAGTTGGACCTAAAGACCTTAAAGTTTCTTTCAATCTCCAAATTCATGATCTTTTGTTTGACCTGGTTTTTTCAGCTTCATGACCTCTATCGATTGCCACAACTAAGTATATGTGGCGATTATTAATTACTATAATTGCTAAAATGAATGAACCTGAACTAAGTAATTTAAAAGTCAGTGTGAAGCAAAGAAATAAAAAATAAGAAATTTCTCAGTGTCTAATTTGGTATTATTTAAAATTCATGAACTCAAGTTTCTCATTTATTCCAAGGTTCAAAATCCATTTATTCTGGTTAAAGGGTAACATTTTTGCTTCCAATTCTATAAATAAAAGATTACATAAATGAGATTTTCATTTAAATAAGCTGATCATATATTTATCTGGTGCCTGAAGGCATCCTCTTACTTTTAGAGTAGATTCCTCCAGAAAATTCTTATGTCAGATTCAATATTCTCTGAGGATCTGGATTCCCTAATACCATAGCTCACAAGCTCCCATCTATGTGTTCATCTCTAGTGATCAATGGAAGGAGGCAATTAGTTCAAAGTAAATGTATTTCATGAATTGCTATAGTAGACGAGATAGCAACAAAACAACTTCCTCATAACTCTGAGGTATAGTCTCCTACAAACACATAAAACAAGTGAGAAAGGGGACATCTATAGGGAAATCAATGTGTACAGATGCACAAGAAAGGAGCACACATAGCCAAAAGGCAAGTGTCTTAATATGTATTAACACATGTAGCTAGAGCACAAGCATGGAGGGGTATATAAGTAAGGAATTCTGAATTAACATATTTTCTGTTTCAGTCCACTTCCTGCATAGCAATATTTGGTTCTTTGAAACAAAACAGACATCTTCCAACTGAATTTTTTTTTCTCATATAAAGCCACATTTTTCCATTTCTTTAAAAATCTTGATGAAGCAGCAGATAAATTCATCTGAAATCCTTCTTTCTAAAGTTTGTGAAAAGAACATCATATTTACCTCGAGAAATATACTAGAAAAAGTCAAATTTTTCAATGTCTACTGCCATCCAGGGACCAACTGCGAAAGTACAAATTGTGCTCTAAAATCATCAGCAATATGCGGTGTGTGAATGTAACCATATATTATGCTATAATTTTAAAAGGAAGTATAATTCTATAATAAATCATCATTGAACTCAATAAAATCATCATCATTATAACAGAGTAAATAATCGGCAAATATTATTCTTAGAGTATTTTAATTTTCATTCACCAAAATTTATGTTAAAAATACATACAATGAATTGCTTATTATTGTTATTATTATTATTGCAAAAGCATAAGCTGATGAGACATACATACATGTATTTACACATATAACACTTGCAATATAGTTAATGCCTTTTTCCATTCTTATCAAGTCAATGAAGTTTAAATTGCTTTTAAGAGAGATAATGGTTATAAAACACTGTCCCCATCAAATGCAGTTTTATAAAATCTATGTTCAGACTTTTGAACAATTACTTCTGGTTACTAGTCTGGCTTTCTTCATTGGTCTAAGCTACTTGACATCTGGCCCTAATCTGAACCCCTAAAAATTACTAACCACTTTTTAAAGTGGACACCAAAAGGGGGAAATGGAAGAAAAAATAACATGGGCTTAGTGGTAGCTGTTTATTTAATTAAGTATTCAAATGCAGTGTCACCAACTGCAGTCCTTCAAGTGATAAAGATTACAACCCATCCTTAATTGTCCATACTGTCCAATTCTTTTCCACATCTCAATGTGCTGACATGCTCTTTGCTTTCTTTGTTTTCTCGTGACAGTGTACTTAGACCAGTGGAGCATAAAAACTATCTATCGTTTAGACCTGACTCTCAATACATGACTAGCCTATCTTCTTCTCCAATCATACATTTCTTTGCTAACATTCTTTTTTTCAATTCTTCTTTGTAATTATTTATTTGTTGCAGACTGTTCACATCCATCATGCATTTTTCCATTCTCCAGGTGATACTCATTTTTACTTCAGATTTATACTATTCCATGACTTCTAGGCATATAAATATGGTATTTGATATGAGTATTTGTTTCAGGAAGAATATGTGATCATTAAAGGGATTTTGCAATCTAGTCTGGTTCCTTTCCTATTCAATTTGATTCCCAATTCAATCTTCGTTTGTAATATCTGTCAATGGAAAAGCTCTAGCGTTTGTCCATCTAATTGCATGTCACTTTAGAAAACAGGGATTCTTCAGATGGTTTTTCCATGGGTAGGCCAAATTCATTCAAATTGTTATATATTTTATCCAAAGTTTGTTCTATGTTCTGAGGCTTAATACAATCTACATAATGTTCTTCACAAACAGGAACATTTGAAGAACCTCACCATCTATGGGGGGTTCCTCTTCAACTTGAACTTGAGGCCATATCTCCTCCAAAAGAGTAGGAAATACTTTTAACAAGTATGTGCTTCCTTGTTTTATGCTACACCTGATATCAATAATCAAAGAATTGAAAATGTATTTCATCTATTAATTTTTTCAAGGAAACTTCAAAGAGTTTGATGCATTCATGGGATACTCCTTTTTGGAGGTGGTATGTTGTTTAACTAAATCAAACTCTTATAATCAGCAAAATCTCCATCAGGATCTTATTATTTATGTTTTTCAGTGAATTGTATGATAGAAAAAAAATTTAATCTATTGTGGAATATAATTTGCAAAAGTCTGACTAGTCCCTAAAAATAACCCTCATCAGGGATGATCTTGAGTTATATGTAGGTAATTTTCATAAAAATCTACATAGATGGAAACGTTATACATATACAATTTTATATAGATGTGAAAGTTGCAATATTAGTCTTTAAGTGTTGGTGCTCTCTGTTATCTCCTCTTTTCCCCCCAATTTATTAATTAATTAATTTTTAGTTTTCAACATTCACTTCCATAAGTTTTAAATTTTCTCCCCCTTCCTCCGCCCTCCCTTCCCAAGATGGCATGCAATCTAATATGGGCTCTACACATACATTTCTATTAAACACAGAGAAACCATGAGAAAGAAAAACAAAACAAAAGAGAAAATAGTCTGCTTCACTCTGCACTCTGACTCCTTAGTTCTTTCTCTGGATGTGGATGGATGGCATTTTCCATCATGACTCCTTTGGAATTGTTTTAGGTCTTTGCATTGCTGAGAAGGGTTAAGCCTATCAAAATCAGTCATCATACACTGTAGCTGTTACTGTGTGTAATATTCTCCTGGTTCTTTTCACTTCACTCAGTATCAGTTCATGTAAGTCTTTCCAGGTTTTTCTGAAGTCTACCTGTTTATCATTTCTTATATCACAGTAGTATTCCATTACATTCATATACCACAACTTGTTCAGCCATTACCCAATTGATAGGCATCCCCTCAATTTCCAGTCTTGGCCACCACAAAGAGAGCTGCTATAAATATTTTTGTAGATGTGGGTCCTTTTCCCATGTTTATGCTCTCTTTGGGATACGGCTCTAGAAGTGATATTGCTGGGTCAAAGGTATGTACATTTTTATAGCTCTTTGGGCATAATTCCAAATTGCTCTCCAGAATGGGTAGATCAGCTCACAGCTCCACCAACAACGAATTAGTGTTCCAACTTTCCCACATTTTCTCCAACACTTATCATTTTCCTGTTTTGCATTGTTAGCCACTCTGATAGGTGTGATATGGTACCTCACAGTTGTTTTGATTTGCATCTCTCTAATCAGTAGTGATTTAGAGATTTTTTTTCATATGACTATAGATAGCTTTAATTTCTTCCTCTAAAAACTTCCTTTTCATATCCTTTGACCATTTACCAATTGGGAAATGACTTGTATTCTTGTAAATTTGACTCAGTTTACATATTTTAGAAATGAGGCCTTTATCAGAGAGACTAGTTGTAAAAATTCTTTCCCAGTTTTCTGCTTCCCTCTTAATCTTGGTTGCACTGGCTTTGTTTGTACAAAACCTTTTCAATTTAATGTAATCAAAATCGTCCATTTTGCATTTCACAATGTTCTCTATCTCGTTTGGTCATAAATTCCTCCATTCTCCATACGTCTGACAGATAACTGTCAGATAAACTCCAAATTTGTTTATAGTATCAGCCTTTATACCTAGATTGTGCACCCATTTGGACTTTATTCAGGTATATAGTATCAAATGTTGGTCTATGCCCAGTTTCTGCCATACTGTTTTCCAGTTTTCCCAGAAGTTTTTGTTCTTATCCCAGAAGCTGAGGTCTTTGGGTTTATCAAACCTCAGGTTGCCATAATCATTAACTAGTGTGTCTTGTGTACCTACCATATTCCACTGATCTACCCCTTTATTTTTTAGCCAGTACCAAGTAGTTTTGATGATTGCTGTTTTGTAACACAATTTAAGATCTGGTGGGGCTAGGTCACCTTCCCTAGCATTTCTTTTCATTAATTCCCTTGATATTCTGGAAATTTTGTTCTTCCAGATGAATTTTGATATTATTTTTCTAGCTCTATAAAACAATTTTTTGGTATTTTGATTAGTATGTCACTGAATAAGTAAATTAGTTTAGGTAGAATTGTCATTTTTATTATATTAGCTCAGCCTACCCACAAGCAACTGATGTTTTTCCAATTATTTAGATCTACTTTATTTGCATGATGTTACCTCCTCTTGTTAGAAATAAGGTCCAATAATATTTTAACAGCTATCATTTTCCATGTAAGATTACAATAATCTGTCAATTAATGTATTTTTTACTCTTTAGAGCTATGCTATTTCCATTTTAATTTTAAAAAAATATAACTTTCCACACTAGTGTAGCAACAATCTAGCTAGCAGCTACTGTGGCTGTGTAAAACCAACAACAATCAGCACACAGAAGGCCGCTAACACAGGTTCTTTTGATCTGCTTTACTAAGGAAAGCAACATTAATGGATTAACAATCTTACTTTAATCCAACAAACAAATATCATTCACTTAGTTCAGGAGGAAAAGCCAGCACCCTGAACTTCAGAGCAAATACAAACCAATTACAAACATACACAATATAAACAGACCAAATCACAATTCATAGTTACCAGGAAAGCATCAACATCTGGGTTTACAAGCCAGGGGCTCTTAAAATGGCTGCCCAGAGTCCCATGCCACTCTTCCAGTGACTGAGAGCCCCCAAACAAAACATCTGGGTTTTTTCAAAGCTGGGGGGCTCTCAACAATGGTTGCCCAGAGTCTCCACATCAACACTCCTCCATGAGTGAGCCCCAGACAAAATGCTAACTTCTGAGTTTTTATACTCTGTTCAAGGCTCAAGGGTTTCACACCTAATCAGCAAAAAGGTGTGAGCCTGGGGCTTTACACCTAGTTAGCAAAAGGGTGTGTGCCTGGAGCTTTGCACTTTGTAAGACTTAATCAAAGGCACTTAATTAATTTAGCATTCTAAAACAGTAAAAAAAAAAAGTCCCACCTCAATTACCAATACAACTACTTTCTGTTATCTTAATTCTTGGTATTATGTTAATAATGCTTTGAGCATCTTCATATGTTGCTTTCTTGGGAAAAAAAAGAAGAAAAAGAGTAATGCAGGGAAATATCTGAAAGAGTCAATTGAGGAGAACATTTGAGACACATTCAGCAGAAAGATAAAGTATTCATGTTGTGCTTATGACCTTTTTAGCCTCCTGGATTTGTCTGCTGATCTTTTTCATAGATGCACGATGCCCCAATATATGAAACTAATATATAATATATAATGAGCCCTGGGCTATTGGCTCTGGATAGCAATTAACTTCTAATGCCTGAAAAGGGGTTGAAGCCTATATTCAAGACTGGAAGATTAAACTCTGAAGTAGAAAGTAAAATCTCCCAGTTTATCTGCTTTTATTTAATCTGTAAATTTTTAGATCTTCTTCCAAAATAATCACCTTTAAAATCCCCAACCTAAATGGCTTAGTCAACTGTAACTCTTTCCATTCTTAAAAGCAGCAGTGAAAGCTTATGTTGTGATTTTTTTTTCCTCTTTCATACTGAATTTTCATTAGCTTTCATCTAGGGGATGTTGTCAAGAATTGTTCTCCTCTCCATGATAATAATTTGAGGTACAGAGTGCTTAAACTCTATCCTCACAATAGATAACTGAATATCTTATTAATTGGAAATTTAGTTAGTCAGTACATTAGTCAATAAGCATTTATTAATTTCCTATTACGTGCCAGGAACTGTGCTGAGTGTTGAGGCTACAAAGAAGGCAGAAGATAGTCCCTGCTTTCAAGGAGTTTCTGGTTTAATGAGGGAGATAACATACAAACAACAATATACAAATAAGCTATACACAGGAGATATTGGAGATAATAAAGTGAAAGCACTAGAGGGGAATTGGGAAAGGGTTTTTTGGGAGAAGTTGGGCATTTAGCCTAGGAAACCAGGAGGTAGGAATGAAGAGAGAGAGAATTCCAGTCATAGGGGATAACCAATAAAAATTTCCATAATCAGAAGACAGGATGTTTTGTCTGAGGAACAGCAAGAAAGCCAGTGACACTATATAGCAGAGTACATGGTGGGGTGGAAATGAGGTGTAAGAAGACTAGAAAGATAGGAGGAAGCCAGATCATAAAAGGCTTTGAATGCAAAACAGGGTTTTATATTTTATTCTGGAGATGACAGCAAACTCCTGAAATTTATTGAATAAGGAGCTGTCATAGTCAGATCTGTGCTTTACGTTAACTTGACAGATGAATAGAGGATGCACTGGAGAAAGGAAAGATTTGAGACAGGGAGACCAAACAACAGGCTATTGTAATAATGCAGGCATGAGGTGATGAGAGCTACCAACAGCAAGCTGGCTTTCCTCCTCTCAGAGGAGAGAAAAGGATGTATGTGAGAGCCACACTCAAAAAAAGTAAAATCAACAAGCCATGAAAACAGATTGGATATTGAGATAGGAGAGATAGAGTAAGGAGTAGAAGGTAACTTAGATTCGGAACCTGTATGGGCAGGAAGATGGTGGTACACTTGGCAGTAAAAGGGAAGTGGAAAAGTAAGGATAATGAGTTCAGTTTCGGATATGCTGACTTTAAGATTTCTACAAGCCATCCAGTTTGTGATGTTTTAAAAGGCAGTAGGTGATGCAAGTCTGGAGATTAGGAGTGAGGTTAAGGTTGAATAAGTAGATCTGAGAATCATCAATATAGAGATGACAATTGATATCATTGGAGCTAATAAGAATACCAAGTGAAATGTAGAGGGAGAAGAGAAAAGGAATCAGGAGAGCTTTGGGGAAATCATCTTAGGCAGACTTGGGAAATAAGGAGTACTAAAGACCTCCCTTCTCTGAAAATGCAGATCACACTTTTTTCAGAAATCTCTTCTAAAATGTACCCTTTAAGGCAACAGAAACACACAACCTCAAAAGATGGAATCACGGTTGCATGGGCAATTGCTAAAATAGAGTGTGCTTTCTTTTTGACTTTTTCCTTTGGAGCCTTTCATCCTTTTCCCTATCCTCATAGACATGCTTTCCAATGGCTTTCAGCTCATTCATGCTCTTTTCTTGCTATCCTGAACAAGTCTTGTGAAAATAATTATTATTAATATCTTGTTGTGACTGATTAACAAAAGCAGAATTAACTATTCCAGCTTCCCTAGGGTTAAGTGATCTAACCCTGTATGTTTCTTTCCACTTTTACATAGTCTGTCATAAAAGCAGTAGGGAGTTTCATTTTCCTCTTGGACAGTTTCCTGAAACTTACTCCAGTTCTCTGGATGTGCTATGCAATTTTCTATTCCTCTAATCAAAGCATCCCTAGCTTGTGTCAACCTAGCAAAATCATGTGGGTCATTAGGATTCCAGAGATGATCTTCTAAGAGAAGCATAAGCTCTTTGGAGTCTATTGGCTGCTTCTATAACAACTGCCCTCTCTCCAGGTGAAAGCAAAGTGTCCATTAAATTCATAAAATCCCTCCCCCAAAAAGTGAGATTATAGCATCTAAAAATGGCCTGGAATTGGTTGATAACAGCTTCAGGTTCCTCATCAAATTTGGCGATGTCCTTTCTCCAGGTGGCAAAATCAGAGGTCTGAAAGCATGATGATTTCTAATAATAGTTTAATCTCCATTAGTGAAATCCTGAATAAGTATGTCTTAAAGGGGAAAAATTCAGTAGGCTGCTCCCTAAGAGAGTCATAAGAAACTGGATTGCCCATAGCAGTGTTATTATTTAGGTTTCCTTGAATAGGAGCTGAACCAGTAGGCCTTTCTCCATCACTGAGGGAGTGAGATTCTTTGAAATAGAAGAATAAGTCGAAGAGGCAGATGGAAAAATAGGAAAAGAATAGAAGAAAGCTGAATGAAAGGAGTATAAGATTAAACAGGAGAACTGCAGACAAGATTTATCACTTAGAGCTGCTCAATCTAACCAATAATTCATTTAATGTGGATGAGAGTTTTCAACAGACAATCTCAACTTTTCCAAAATACAATAATCCAAAGAGCCATACTTAGGCCAAAACACCTCATTGGCTGAGTCTCTAGAAATCTTAGACCAACTTTTAGTTAGGTTAACAGCATGTGCTTTTGTCATGCCCAGCTGAACCAGCAGGCTACCTTGACTCCAGGATTTCAGTAAGTTTTCCAGGGAGATCGCTGGAGGAATATGGATTTCTGCTCCTGCTATCACTCTTTAAAGGGATATTAAATGGGAAAACAACTGCAGACAATCACAAGTGGCCCTGGGGAGGATTAATTAGCGAAGACTGCCACCAGTTCCCCCACAGCAGTGCTCTCATAGAAGAGAACCATTGACTCATGGGGCCTCCTAGTCAGACTTGTGAGACTTGTTACCTTTAGCCATTGTTACCTTTAGGAATGCAGTCCTCAGGGTCAGCAAACAATCCCTCTAAGGTATGATTCCTCAGAAGTTACCTTCCAAGGGGCCACATGGTTCAACTGTATCCCTCAGGCTTGCTCTCTACAGTGATTCAGTTTATCTGGACACATAGGTGCAACTGCCTTAGAAGCCTGGTTACAGACCTGGTCCTCAGCTCATAAATCTAATTTTCAGTATGAAAATTTACATCTCAGATATCGTGAACGTCTCCAAATCAGGGTTTGATTGAATTATAGGTAAGGAAGTGACAGAAAAATGCTAATAGTGTACATTAAACATAAAATTCTGTCAAACTTTTTTTTAATCGGGTTGTTTAAAATTTAGCAGCATATTTCTCCAACAGCCATCTCCCTCACTAACTCATCTGGAGCCTATAATATGAATCTCCAGTAAAAACCCATTTTCAGGACCACCCCTTCATCCTTGAATGAAGAATCCAATAAAGAAGACCTCAGCTATTTAGAGGAATGATTCTCCTCCTGGTACACAGAGAAACCAACCCTACTTCCTGGTTAGCCCTCAACATGAATAATATCATTGATATGTTATCTGCTATAAAACCAGGAGATCTACACAGATATAGCTGTCAGCTTAGGGAACCTGACCTAAATGGCCTCCATTTTTTAAGGTCTGAAAGGACTGCTCAAGGAGTACAGGAAGAGGGAGGAATACCAGTGAAAACTCAAGTCAGCTCAAATAAAAGTCTAGAATTGGCTACACACTCTTTTCAGCATGAGACTCACCCAGAGCTCAGATCCCCACCCCAGTAGCTTCTGTTTCTCTGACCTTGACATCTTCTTATCTATTAAGCCTCAGTATGTCTAACTGCTTTAATCTTGATCCTTTGGTGAATATGCCTGTGATTCTGACTGAGGCAGTCATGAACCCCTTTCTATGAATAAGCCCTCAGCTGCAGCCTGACCAGTGATTTTGCCCAGTCTCAATCCTTGTCTGCCTTATCACTCATCATGCCCTACACATGAATATTTAATGTCTTGGCAATGATTTCCCGGGTCTGGAGTCTTTCCCATCTGATCATACCTATCTTTTAAGCTTGGCAGGCACCAATATTCCCTTCCCCCTCCCCCCCAAAGTCAGGCTCCCCCAAGCTAAATCTTCTTGAGTTCTCATTGACAGTTATTTGCTGTGGCAAAACTAGGTAGTGTACTCCAGCTTCTTCTGCCTCAGGAATTTCGATTCCCTCTATTTTCACTTCCCTGCCTCTGATATAAGGATTACTTCTTCACCCCATTCCACCCCCATCTCACTAATGAAGACCAGCAGAGAGTAAAAAAGATGCTGCTCAGCTAAGATGCCTTGCAGAAAGCAGCACGATCATATCACTAGAGGACATCCTAAGTCTACAATATAGATGATGTGAGTAGTCCTGGTTATAGGTGCTCCCTATATGTCTACCTCCCCTTGCATTTGTCCTAGGAATGTGCCCTCTTAACATACATTCCCTGGTCATATGTTTCCTGTACATGTGCTTTCCTCAAAATGTGAAATAACAATCTATAGGGGAAACTTCCTTTCTTGTGATTTATTTCAACTTTCTTGGCATTTATTTCACTATGGTGTTTAATTGCATTTATTTTGCCTTGACCTAATAATCTCTTTGCTTTCTTCAGTTTACCTTTCATTTCCCAGATTCCAACTTTTTCTTCTCCTTAACAAGAATCATCTAGCAATTTACATATCTAGCCCTCCTTGGTCCAATTGAGGATAAGTTCCTCCATCACTGTTCATAGCTTGAATATCATCTTTTATAACATTTATTTAAATATTTACAATACACATCTACAAATAAAAGGCAAATCCTGACTTATGTCTTGGGAGTCAATTCGGTCAGTCAATAAACATTTATTAAGTGCCTACTTTGTTCCAGATGCCACTAAGCACTGGGAATACAAAAAAAGGCAAATGGAAGGCCCTGACCTCAAGAAACTTACAGTTTAATGGAGAAGAGAGTGTGTAATTAGCTATGTACACAATATATACAGGATAAATTGAAAATAATCAAGAGAAGGAAGGTACTAGAATTAAAGGGGATCTGGAAAGGCTTTCTGTAGAAGGTAGGATTTCAGCTGGTAAACTTAAAGGAAGCCAGGGAATCCAGGAGGCAAAGATGAGGAGGAAGAGCATTTCATGCATGAGGGACCAGTAAAACTGCCTGAAGTTGGGAGATGGAGTGTTTTATTCAAGGAACAACAGGGATGGATTGAAGACTAAGTAGAGGGGTATAAGATGTAAGAACCCTGGAAAGGTAGTGGAGGGGAGGGCTAGGTTTTGAAGGGCTTTGAATACTCAATAGAAGATTTGGTATTTGATCTTAGAGGTGATAGGGAACCAATGGAGTTTACTGAGTAGGTGGAAAGAGGTAACATGGTCAGACCTATGCTTTAAGACAATCACATTGGTCATATAGAGGAGAGACTTAAGTGAGGAGAAACTTATGACGGGAAGTTCAACCAGCAAGTTATTGCAATAGTCCTGGTATGAAGAGAAAAGAGTCTGAACCATTGTGGTGGCGGTGTTAGAGGATAAAAGAGGGCATATGTGAAAGATGTTTAAAAAAGTTAAATTGAGAGGATGTGGTAACATAATGGATATGGGGGAAGGGTGATGAAATGTCTACAGGGGAAAAATACATAATCTGTAGTTACATTTCAATGAAGATGCTCCTGGAACCTCATCTTGGAGAATAGGGGAAAGGCAACTCTAAAATCACATTCACTTTGTGAGGAATGGATATTTTTGTCAAGGTCATAAAAGGATCAGTTCAGAGATGAAGAAGAGAGTCAAAGAACTGAAGTCAAAGAAGAAACTGGTACATGAAAGTGCCATATGAAATGAATTGGTCAAGGAAAATTGGGGAGGGGAGGGCAGGAAAGCATTGGATTTGGTGATTAGGAGGTTGCTATTGACCACGGAAAGATTTGGAAAATAGAAATATTTCACAAAGTAGAAGATAAATTTCAAAAGACTGAGGAATTAGTGGGCAGTGAAGAAATGGAACTCACTACCTTTTTAGAAGTTTGATAGTAGAAAGGAAGAAGGAAAAAAGAAAACAGTTGGACAGTTGCCAAAGTCAAGAAACAAGTGTTCTGGAATGAGGGGGACTGAGTATATTTGTAAACTGAAAGGATAGAGCTGGTAGAGAGGAAGGGTGAAGATACATATGAGAAAAGGGATTACTGACAAAGTCCTGGAAACATTTATTAATCAGCAAGCATTTACTAAGTGCCATTATTTGCCAGGCGCTGTACTATATGTGCTGGAGACACATATACAAAGAATGAAATAATACCTCCTTCCAAAGGAGTTTACATTCTAATGGGGAAGACAGTAACATCTATCTATCTATCTATCTATCTATCTATCTATCTATCTAACTACCTATCTATCTATCTATCTATCTATCCACCTATATATATCTACATCTATCTATCTGTATATATGTATGTATGTATAAAAAGTAAAGCGAATAAATACAAATAAATTCAAAGTAGTTAAATATAAGGCAGATTAACAATTTTGAGAAACTTAAGAATGCTGATAAATACAATGGCCTATCAAAATATCAGAGGACCCAAGATGAATATGCCACCCACCTCCTGACAGAAGCAAAATACTCAGGGTTCAGATTAATATAGATTTTGGACATTATATAATATAAGAATTAGTTTTGCTTGACTATGATTATTTGTTACAAAGGTTTTACTTTGTTTTTTTCCTCCTTGTTTTGGGGATGGAGAGTGGGAGAGAAGGTGAAAGATTTTTGTTAATTAAAAAAAATTAAATTAAGCTAATACATATAAGGTAGTTTGGATGAGATGGTTCCTTTAGTTGAAGGAGGCACCAGGGAAAGCTTTATGTAAAATGTGGTGCTTGAACTGTATTGGAGAAAGGATTCTGTGATTCAAAGGTGAGAAAGGAGTACATTTCAGGTATGGAAGATGGCCAGTGAGTGCAAAGGGGGAGGGTGGAGGGGAAGGAAAAGGAACAAATATTTATTAAGTGCCTACTTTGTGCCAGGAACTATGCTAAACACTTTACAAATATTATCACATTTGATCTTCACAATAACTTTGTTAAGTAGGCATTATTATGATCCCCATTTTATAGTTGAGGAAACTGATATAAATAGAGGTTAAGTGACTTGCCTAGGGTCACATAGTAAGTGTCTGAGACTGGATTTGAACTCAAGCCTATATGGCTCCAGGATTACCCCTCTAACCTTTGTGCTGCCTAGCTTCCTAAGGCACAGAGATAAGAAATGTGGGATACTGAGAGAAGTCCAGTTTGACCTGATCCCAGAATGTGGGAGGGAGTAACATACAATGAGGCTGGAAATATGGGTGGGGTCAAGGCTGTCAGGCTTTGGGAGCTAAATAGAGGAGTTTTTATTTTGTCCTAGAGACAATAGACACTGGAGATGATTGTGTAAGATGCTGTAGTTGACATAGTCCATCTGTACTCAAAGAAAATCACTTTGGCAACAGTATGTAGGAGGGATAGAATGAGGCAAGGAGACCAATAAAAAACTGTTGCAATAATATAGGTAAGAGATGATAAGGGACTCAACTAAAGTGAGGGCTATGTAAGTAGACAGGATGTGTTCAATACCAGAGATGTAAAGGTAGAAATGGCAAGATTCGGCTACTGATTGAAGTAAATAGACCAAGATAATACCAAGGTTACAAACAGGACAGTGGAAGTATGATGGTGCCTTCAATAGAAATAGGGAAGTATGGGAGAGGGGAAGATTTATGGGAAAAGATAATGAGGTCAGTTTGGGACAAGTTAAGTTTTATGTGTCCCAGGACACCTAATTTGAAATTTTCAATAAGTGAAGCTGCTATGGGAGTGAAGCTCAGAAGAGAGACTGAAACAAGATATATACATTTTGAGTTACTGCATAAAATTAATTAAAGCATGGCAATTGATGTGGTTACCAAGCCAGAGAGTCCAGAAAGAGAAGAAAAGAGGACCTAGGACAGAGCTGAGGAACACCCACAATGAGTAAGTGTTATATGTATGATAAACCAGCAAAGGAGACTGAAAAGTAACCATCCAGGTAGGAACAGAAACAGAAGAGATTAGTGCCTTGAAAACCCAGAAAATACAGTAACCAAGGAAAGAGTGAGGTCAACAGTATCGACTGTAGCTAATAGGTCACAAAAGAAAAGGAATCAAAAAGGAGCAAAGATTTGGCAATTAAGAGATCACTTTTAACTTTGGAGAGAGCATTTTCAGTTCAGTGACAAGGTCAAAAGTTAAATTGCATTGAGTTTAGGAGTGAGTAAAATAAAGGAAGTAAAGTCAGAAAGTATAGACAGATTTTTCAAGATGTTTTCCTGGGAAAGGGACAAAAGATATAGAACAACAGCTCAAGGGGACAGAAGAGTGTAGTAAAAATTGCATAAAGATGAGGAAGGTGGTACATAAAGATGAGGAAGGCCATAAGAAAAGAATGAGATGAGGAGAGAATGAAGATTTGAGAGAGGGAATGATGGTTGGGACAATTTGCTCAAAGTGGACAATTCGCTCAGTGATATAGAATTGGAAACTTGAGAAAAGAAGAGGAAATCTGGATGAATAGAATATGGTGGTGAAGAACCACGTAAAGTTAGATAGCATTTGCTTACAGTAGACCCTCTCTGCAAAGTAACATAATTTCCTTCAGTGGTGTTCAGCATGAACACAGAGTAACCATAATTAAATAACAAATGTAGGTTCCAGGCTTTCTAGATAAATTTTATAGTCTAGATTAATATCTGCTATAGGAAAAAACATACAATAATTGCTATGGGATTTCAACCAAACGCTGACTCATTAGACTCATATATCTTCATAAGATTCCCATGATCTAATAGTTCCCTGTTTTATTTTAAGGGCCTTGAGGACTAGGCTCATGCGTCTTTAATTATCTTTATATCTCTCCCAGCACCTTCAAATACTTTATTGCACTTAATAAGGCCTTAATGCATATTTGATGAATGAATATATGAATACATACTTAGAAACATCTGGATGTTTTTCGTTACATAGACAAAATAATCTGAATTTGTGACTGATTTTGCACAAAAAGATCTTCACCCTGATCTTTTGGCCAAAAGTAGGCAGAGCCAGATTGTTTCTAAATGAATTATGGATCCAGGCAAAAATCAGAATTGTTTACTAGCTCAGACCTAGCTCCACATGAATGTCAACGTAGAAAAAACAGAGGAAGTCTATCTGATGGTGGTACTATATTAGTTTTTTAATTCACCTAGAATCTTGATTCTATTTATGGAGGCAACATTGTCTCCTCAAAACCATGTAAAGAAGAAAAGTCTCCACCTGCTACCTCTGGTTATACATGTGAATGAGTGCATGGATTCTTCTTTGGTCACATTCACATTTAAAGGCGCCCTGGATTCTGCCATAGTCTCCAGCCCACAGGTTTTTTACTGTCTACATGACATGAAATCAAGCTGTGAGACAGCAAAAGAGAGGTGATTTTATTCATGCCATGGCAGCATAGAGACGATCAGTGTTGCAGAGCTTCTGAGAGAGGCTCCAGACTCATACACACACACACACACACACACACACACACACACACACACACACAAATCCATCTACCATCCATTCAGAAAACATCAAGTGGATGAAGACTGCTCATTGTTGAAACTATGATATGCAGTTAAAGGGAACTTAGAACTAGACTATTAATAAAATGTCTGGCTCATAATAGATGCTCAATGCATGTGTGTTGCTTGATATTTCTTGGTCAGAAAGTGCATATGGACAATGAACTGGACCCAGAACTGTATGAGCAAGAAGGGGTGATTGGTTGGCAAAATTGTGCAGCATTTTCAATGACCCCGAACTTCTCCCAGCAAAAAATAACCTATATTTACATTTCTGAGGAATCAACATTGTTAGACATACAAAGAAAGAGTAATGAAGAGAAATGTAATGGACATACACAGGTTGTCACATTTAACGATACTAATTATAAAGGAAAAATCTATATAAAATTTAGCAACAATAATATTCATGACCAAAAAGAAGGTGGACTGCTCATTTAATGAGTGAGGGATGGCAAATTGACTATCAGTGTACTTCAGTGGTATCCACTGAGATAATAGACCTAAAAAAGGCCCCTAAATATATTTTATGGACCCCTTACAGACAATTTGAAAGAAAATGTACAATGTGGCGAGCTTGGGTTCAAATCATAGGATAGATATATAGGATAGATAGCAAGGAGTATGACATAGTAGCAAAAAGAACTTTTATTGAATGCGGATAAACTCACATTTTCAGAAACAGAGGGAATGCAAAGTAAAACCCCTTCAAAATGGTTGCCCAGGGGAGAACTTTCCAGAATTACAGGCTTAATCCAGACGAAGTTTTTAAAGAATCTAATGAGGGTAAATGTAGTCCCTTTTACTCATACCACATCTAGGTATTGAGTCACATGGATCTCTAGGTAGTTACAGAATAGGGAGTTCACATTACTACCAGGCTGAGCAAGTATTGTATATAATTCTACTGCTGGAATCAAACATTAGTCACTGCATGAATAAAACAAAGAAAGACTCTTCATTTTCTATATAAAGTCTAAGGTAAATTCCCTGTCTCCTGCATAGAATATGGACAAGTCACAAGGGATGAAAAGGTTGTATATTGATAGGTTATGAGCTGTATCTTTGAAGGGAGTACCCACATCAATGAAACTATAGCTCTTTTGAAGTAAGGCATTATTTAATTTATCAATAAACGAGCATTTATTAAATGCCTACCATACCCCAGGCATTGTGCTAGACAAAGGCAACAGTCCCTGCTCTCAAGAAGCTTACATTCTAAGGGAAGGGACAAGAAGTACATGAACAACGTTTGCACCTCCACTTTGCATCTGCTGCCTTGCCTGGTTTCAACTCCACTGATCAAGATGCTTTTCCTAGGATAAGCTCATCATTTCTAAACCCACCACCGTGCTGCTAACTCAAGCCTTGACTGACACCCCTCCCTCAGCCCCCTCACTCCTTTAATTGGAGGTCTGGAGGGAAGAATACCAAACTCCTTTCAATGCCTCCCATTATAGAGTGCAGAAACTAGGCTCTGCTCACTCTGCTTTGCATCTGCTATTCTACCTGGTTTCAACTGCAAGGAAGGAGATCAGGTAACCTTTGGTGTCCCATCCCCTCCCTGCTTTCCTTCTACTTTTATATTGTAAGCTCCCTCTTTATATTGTAAGCTCTTTGAGGGTAGGGACTGTCTTTAGCCTGGCATATAGTAAGTGCTTAATAAATATTTATTGGATTGGACTAGATTGGATAAGTATATACTGAGAAAATATAAACATAATAAAGACAAAGTAGTTAAATGCAAGGTAGTTTGGCAGGAAGGGTTCTAGCTATTGGGGGGACCAGGAAATTGATCATATACAAGGATGTAATTGAACTGTATCCTGAAGAGAGGGATTCTGTAAGGGAGAAATGAGAAAGGAGTGCATTTTAGTCATGGAGAATGGCCAATACAAAGGCACAGAGATAGAGATAAAGTGTTACGAATGAGGGACAGAGTGCAGAAGAGGGAATGATGTACAATGAAACTGAAAACTCTGATTATTTTCCTAATTTCATGCCACTACTACCTTCCTCATACAAATCTTAATCAAAATGAAGGATGAGGGTAGAAGTATGTATTGCTTTATTTATATTTGCCTGTATTTTAATATTTTTATATTAAAATTCTTAAATGATAGTGTCCATTTTTTTTCTTTTTCTGTATTAGTCTTTTTATCTATTTTGGAAAACTGATTGTGCAGTATAGGGATTGTTTATTCTTTAAGTATTTGTATATCCTGCCTTCTTATATGGTGCCTCATTAATGTTTTTTTTTAATTTCTTCATTAAAAAAATATTTATTTTTGTTATTTCCTATTTTGCCATTCCTGTGAGGAAACAGAGGACAGAACTCAAAGACTGCTCCTTAATCCTTGCTCTTCAAGGCCTAAAAAGCTTGGCTAGCTGGCTGCAAACACCAATAGAAACTCCTCCCTCAAACTTCTTTGTGAATTACTATCCTGACCTTTCAAAATTCACAAGTTTGTAGTCTCCAATCTCCTTTACCAAAAATGAATGAACAAATACTGAGGCTAAGAACAAAGGCTCATAGTCACAGCTATATGTCATTCTCAGATCAGAGGGGCCATAAGGCTCTAGCCTTAGAGTTCTATCTCTCTTCTTCCACCAGAACACTGAAGAGAATGGGCAAGGCTCTGGTGCCTATTGAAAGCACCCTCAGTTCCAGTTTTACAGCCAGTTAGAGCTCCTCCTCCCCACCTGGTAAGCAGACCAGACTCACTTACAGACCATCTGCTCCAAATCTCTCCAAGGTACTTCTATTCCATGTCATCATGACTCCCCTGAAAGGCTGGCTCCCATGAGGAAAGACATCAGCCAAGCATGCTAACACCTGCTCATAAGGGCTGGGCTCATTGGCCAGTTTCCTGTTTATAAATATTTGCTGAATTACTGAATGAATTGAGACTTGCCTAATGTCATACAGAAATTTGGTAGCAGAATCAGTACTAAAATCTAGTTCTTCAAACACCCAACCCTACTGACTTTCCACTTTATCATCCATGATTCAGTCAAGTAAGTCAGGAAAAGAGGCATCATGCTATAAGAAAAAGAACACTGAACTTGCAACTGAGTTCTGAGTTCCAATTTTACCACTTTTAAGCTGCATGATATTACATGAGGTTCTTCATTTCTCTGAGCTTCAACGTCCTTGTCTGCAAAGTGAAAATTGCATTTGAACTAGAGCTCAAATGAGGTAATGCATATAAAATGCTTTGTATACATATATATATATATATATATATATATATATATATATATATATATATATATGGAGAGAGAGAGAGAGAGAGAGAGAGAGAGAGAGAGAGAGAGAGAGAGAGAGAGAGAGGATTCAGTTATGGGGTATCCAGCCCATTGAAGGAGATAAGGAGGCTTTTTCCTCTCTCTTTCTCTGCTCTCTCTTAGCCTCGCCCAGGAATTTTGGGAGAAAAGTTCTTAAATAAAGCTTATGTCTATTGTCATCCATAAAAGAAATTAATAAAGTCCCTTATAGAAAGGTACTTAATGTACCTTTGATATCAAGTTGATATCAAGTATAAGATAGCTATTTACTTCCTCCATCACTAAAGAAATACTTAAAATATTAATAAGATTAATAAGCACACATTAACAAATATTTAAATCATAAAACAATAACCCATCATGGCTACTGCACTCTCTTGTAAAGCCAACTTTATAGGACTGACAAACATATATTTTACATTCACTTTAGATGTGGGCTGTCCAAGCCACTTACAAGTACAGTTCTACTGACCAACCAGGCATACATTGTTAGGCCCTTTTGGATTTTGGAAAATTATGTCAATAGTAATCTTCTACTCCAAGAAGTAATGGAAATACCTCCCATTGGATAGACAGCATCAACTTAGGAATTCTCAACCTCTCAAATTCATGTGGCTACCTTGTGGAGTAGAAATATCATTTTCTCAGGATCACTGTTTGGTGACATGGCTCAGAGAAAGAAACACAGAAGATACGGCCAGGGACTTGAGGTCCAGTATTACATTCACCTAGGCAAGCATGTGTTCCTGCTGCCATATGATCTAATTGTAGATGCCATATTACAAGATGGGAAAGAGAATTTGCCCCCATCCTTGCTGGAAGTCCAAAGGAAAAGTAGCCTGAGACCCAAATGATTCACTTTTAGAGACTACTGAGAAAGCAGATCCTCCTGACTCAATTACAAGTCAACTTTTACACAATCCCAGTCACAGGGACGTATCAGAAATTGCTGAATCACCTCAACAGAATGAAGTACTTGTCATTCAGCTGGAGTCGAGAGGATGTCCTTCCTCAAGGAGTCAGACCTAATCCTCCATGGTACAACTCCTGCTATATCAGGAGACATAGTGAGAGAAATTATTATAAATTCATTTGCTGGGATATTGACATTTTGCCATACACCTAATGGTATTGTAGCCAACACTACACAGGTCTTCACTCCTTGATTGTCTTTGGTTATTAGGCAAAAAACATTTATTAAATGCTTCCTATTTGCCAGGTATTGTGCCAAGCAGTAAGTATACAAATGCAAACGAAAAAAATAGCCTGTCCCCTACAAGGCCTTACGTTCTAATGTTGAAAGACAACACACAAAAAGGAGCTGAAAAGCAGGGCATGAAAGGTATCCATTCGCAGAGGAGCATGGTGAAGAATGGCCAGCCTAGGACTTCCTCACAATGCAGGCCCTGAGAGGAACTCAACAATGGAAGAAGAGGGCTAAGGCGCGGTGGAGGAATGTTCCATTGCGAGAAAGCCACAGGGAAAGTTTAACGTTCCAGAGTGAGGCGGTTCCAGGTACTAAGGAAGGTTACAGGGTAAGACTGAAGGTGAGGCCTGAGGCTCTGTCATCCAGAAAGTATATGAAGGTTACAAAAGTGAAGGTGCTTTTGAAAGTGATAGCATTATACATTGACTGATACCCTCACAAAATTTTTATTTCTTCATTCAAAAGATATTATTTAACTAAACTATTTTCTATGAATCTTTTCTGAGTTGATTGATATGCAACCTTTGAAGCAAAAATCAACTTCAAAGCCTATTTGTAAGGATGGCTTGCAACACTTTATTATATGAAATCAGCATTATGATGAAATTTACCCTACAAAGATTGTTTCCATATATGAATATTATAGTCTCTCACTGCTGAAAAGCTCTTGCTTTGTAGAAAAAGAAATAATGTAAGAAATTGACTGAGACAGAAAACATTTAAACAGGCAAAAAAAAATGCAAGTAGATAGAAACTACTGGCAATTGCCCCGTAAGATATAGGACTATCTATTCCTTACTGCAAATTGAATGCAAACAATTTTATTCCTTGAAGGAAAATGTTAGTGATACCTGAAGGACATATTACAGTAACTGAAATCCAAATGTATATTAGTCTCTCTTTAAGGAGATGCAGATAATATTCATAATAACTTATATAGAAATGGGGGCAGGATTAGAAATAACTTTCTAAATAGTTTCCACTAAGCCAGGACTACCACTCACATTTTCTTTTGAGGGAACTTGAAATAGAAATATGCAATCTAGTTGCACATGAGGTATAGCTGAATTGGGAATGGATATTAAAGCTACACTTAATAAACAAAGCATCTTCATCTGTCCATAGCTGAAAAGACAAAAGAATGGGGAGTAAAGTAGGAATAGTCCACATTATTTGGATAATTACACCTGTGTAGTCTTAAGACTGAGTGGATCTGGTACTGGCTAGGAAATAGAAAGGTAGATCAATGGAATAGAGTAGACATACAATTTACAGGATCAAATAAACAATAATCTTGTATTTGACAAGTGAAAAGACTCAAGATTATTTGGGTGGGAAAACTGGAAAGCAGTATGACAGAAACTGAGCATAGAACAATATCTCACTCCGTTTACCAAGATAACATCAAAATGGCTGCATGACCTAGATATAAAGAGAAAATTTCCAAGAAGAGTAGAAGAACATGGAACATACTGCTTATCAGACTTGTGGATAGGTGAATAATTTATGAATAAACAAGAGACAGAGAATGAAGTTTGGCATAAAATGGATAATTTTGATTATATTAAATTAAAGAGTTTTTGTATAAATAAAACAAATATAGCCAAGATCAGAAGGAAAGCAGAAAATTGGGGAAATTTTTTTATAGGCAGTTTATCAGGTAAAGGTCTCATATTTAAAAGGAACTTTGCCAAATCTATAAAAATTTCAGTCATTTCCCAATTGATAAATAGTCAAAGGATATGAACA
This sequence comes from Trichosurus vulpecula, assembly GCF_011100635.1. Taxonomy (NCBI): domain Eukaryota; kingdom Metazoa; phylum Chordata; class Mammalia; order Diprotodontia; family Phalangeridae; genus Trichosurus; species Trichosurus vulpecula. The sequence continues at coordinate 253,332,472 of NC_050573.1, forward strand.
GGTAGTTTTCTGATCAAGAAATCAAAACAATTTATAGTCATATAAAATGCTCTAAATTGTTACTGATTAGAAAAAATCAAATGAAAACAACCGTGAAATATCATTTTATATCTATCAGATTAGGTAAAACGATAAAAGGAGAAAGTGACAAATGTTGGAAAGGACGTGAAAAATTGGGAGATTCATTCATTGTTGATAGGATTGTGAACTGATCCAACCATTTTGGAGAGCAATCTGGGATTATGCCCAAACAGTTATTAAACTACCCATAGTTTAGGTTGGTTGGTTGGTTGCTGTCCTTTGTTCTCAGAGAGGACCAAAACGACATCACTATGCTAGAGTCAAGTTTTAATGTGTCTGACTGTGGCTGATCAGACCAATAGGAGCTTGGAATGCTCTACCACAGGTCGGGCACAAATAGTCCTTGTGAACATTTGGGGTGGATTCTCTAAATTTGCACAACCTGCATTTCCTTTGAGCAGTTTCAATTCTGCTTTGCCCATAGAGCACAACATCTTCTCTGATGTGGGAATGCCATGCTGAAGAGTCCTGTGTCAGTGTCTCCCATGTCGCATAATCAATTCCAAAGTTCTTGAGAGAGACCTTGAGAGTGTCCTTGTATTGCTTCTTCTGTCCACCATGTGAATGCTTGCCCTGTGTGAGGCATAAAATAGTCTTTTTGGCAATCGTATGTTTTGCATTCGAACAACATGACCAGACCATGGGAGTTGTGCCCTCTGAAGCAGAGTTTGAATGCTTGGCAATTTAGTTCGGGTAAGGACCTCAGTATATGGTATCTTATCCTGCCAGGTGATCTTTAGAATCTTTCTAAGATAATTCAAATGGAAGCAATTCAGTTTCCTGGCATGGCGCTGGTAGACTGTACAGGTTTCTATAGTGGTAATCAAGGGAGGGTTTTTTCTTGTTCTCTTAAGTACCTTTAATGAGTCTGGCCTTTGTTTGAATGGGGCAGGTAAAATGGGATCTTTTTTGTCTTGGAATGTTTCTCAGCACTAAGATGATTGAGAATCATTGACTGGAAACCTTGTATGTGGTAGTACTAGGGATTAACTAACTTTCCCACACCCTAAATGGGACTTTTCACTCTTCTTTGTTTGAGTGCTTCTCAGCACAGAAGTAATCAAGTACCCCAGGGCCCTGTGACTGGTATATAAGATCTGAGGTTGGTATTTTGTTTTGGGGGTACACTCACTAAAAGAATGTGGGTGCCCAGACTCTGGGCAAGCCGCTGAAACAACCCCCCTTCCTAGCTTTGTAATCAAGACAGATAGCTGTTGGTGCTTCTCTGGTAACTATGTATTGCTATGGATAGCCTGGTTTATGTTAGTTGATCTGTTTATAATGTATGTTTGTAATTTCTGTTTGTATCTGTCCTGAAGTTCAGGGGGCTGATCTTTTCTCCCAGAACTAAGTGAATGATAGATGCATGTTTAATTAAACTGAAATTGTTAACCCCTAAAAGTTGCTTTCCTTAGAAAAGCAGATCAAGGAACCTGTGCTGGCAGCTCTTGTTGCTGGTCTTGTTGGATCTTACCCTCCGGGGGTAAGCAGCTACTAGCAACAGTGCTGTTACAATTCCACAGGCATACAACAATGAGGTCAGCACCACAGCTCTATAGACCTTCAGTCTGGTAATCAGACTAATACCTCTTCTCCCCCACACTTTCCTTCAGAGCCTCCCAAACACTGAGCTAGCTCTGGCAATGTGTGTGTCAACCTCATTATCAATGCGTACATCCCTGGAAAGTATACTACCAAGGTAAGGGAACTTATCCACAGCATTCAAAACTTTTCCATTTGCTGTAACTGATGGTTTCATGGATGGATGGTATGGTAGCGGCTGATGGAGCACCTGTGTTTTCTTGGTGTTAATTGTTAGGCCAAAATTAGCACCAGCAGCAGAGAAGTGATCCATACTGTGATGACTGTGGAGGACAGAGTGAGGCCACCGACTTCATGCAACGCTGCTTCTCTGGTTGTCTCTCTCTATTGGTTCCCTTCAAGTCCCTGGTAAAACTCCACCTTCAACAGGCAGTCTTTCCCAATACCTCTTAATTCTACTACTGCCTTGCCTCTGTTAATTATTTCATATTTATCTTGCATGTAGATTGTACATATTTATTTACACACTGTCTCCCCAATTAGATTGTAAGCTTCTAGGGGGCAGGGACCCTGTTTTGCCTGTCTTTGTTTCCCTAGCATTTAGTACATTACATGGCACATAGTAGGCACTTCATAACTGTTCATTGACTGAATCCCTGCAAAGAAGGGGGAACACAACAGCTACAATTCAATGGAGACTCAGCAGTGGAGAAAACCTCCCAACAAATGGTTTAAGCAACTCTGTTGAAAAGCAACGCATAGATGTTTTGAGGGCAGAGTTGTTTTAAAAGCACCATAGAGGGGCAGCTAGGAGGCACAGTGAGTAGAGCACCGGCCTGGAGTCAGGAGGACCTGAGTTCAAATCTGGCCTCAGACACCTGACACACTTACTAGTTATGTGACCTTGGGCAAGTCACTTAACCCCAATTGCCCTGCCTTCCCCCCTGCAAAAAATAACACAAAAAAGCACCACAGACCTAGAACTAGAAGATACTTCTAGTTCAATTTCCTCATTTTACAGGTGAAATAGATGGGGTAGAAACAGATCAGAGGCAGGATTTGAACCCAGGTTCCATAATTCTTAAATCAATGTCTTTTCTACCATGTTATCACGACTTTCCAGCTTAATTCGACAATATTTTAAAAATTAGTACTATATGCCAAGCATTGTGTTAGATGCTAAGGATATAAAGATGAAAATGGAAAGAAAAAAAGAGTCACTGTCCTCAAGAAGTTTGTAGTCTACCAGCAGAAAGCAAATGTGCAAAAGTCAATATTTTTCTTTGAGGGGAAGTAGGCAGAAGGCTTTCTAGACCTGTGATTTAATCATTGTGAGGAACTCATGGTGAGGAAATTCACTCTACTAATACAATTTGCCAACTACTCAGGATCCTATAGCCTTAGAGAGTCACATGGTGGCAAGTGAGAAATTAAGTGACTTAACCCAGGGTCACACAGTAGATCTGTGTCAGAGGTGAACCTTGTACTCAGTTGTACCTGGCTGAGGCCAGTTCTCTAACCACTATACCAAACAACTTCTCAAAGAAAATGCAAAGTATTTGGGAGGACAGGGATGGGAAGGCCTAACAACTGGAGGATCTGGAAAGGTCCTGGGTAGTAGGTGGCATGAGCTGAGTTTTGAGCTAGGGAATCCAATGGGCAGAGATGAGAAAGATGACATTGCAGCTATGGGAGATAACCTATGCAAAAGGATGAAGGTAAGAGATGGAATGTCCTGTGCACAGAGAGAGCAGCAAGTAGGTTTCTGACCGTAGTGAGAAATCAGTCTCCTAGAGAAATAATGTCACTAAAGTTCCTGGACCAGAGGACTGAAATGGTCTGACCTTACTTTAGAAATACCAATTCCAGCTGATGCAGCCCCAGTAACATGAGTTGTCTGGCATCTGTGCATTCCACTTATCAGAAGCACGGAAATTTATGAGAAAGTACTCTCCTTTACTTATGAGGGAGGGATGCATATTTCCTTTGTGACTATCTTGCTGTTGAATTTGGTCTGCAAATAAAAAAGCATGCTTAAGATATGGATTCCTGAGCTAGGGTTTTGAATAGATGTTGACCTAAAGGCATGAATTGAAGCTGGATGTAGCTTTCAGCAGCCCACATTATTAAGATGAGGTTGGGAACAGACTGAGCTACACGTCCACAATACATTTAGCTCTTGCTACATACAATGACTCCTATTTTTGATTAGTACAATTTTAAAATATAATTTTAAGCTTAATGCCCCATACCTTTTTAGTGCTGAATATTATACAGGGGACTTTTCCTTAGCACAGAAAATTCTGTCTTCCCTAGTATCATGTGAAAATGAGTTAATCTGGTTAATAAAATTATACTAAGCTTAGATCGCCAATTTAAAAAAAGTTTTAAAGAATGTCAGAAATTAATGGCTATTAGAAGTCATTTGCAAGGGAATGTAGCTAGGATGCTAACCTTGGAGTCAGGAAACCTGCTTTTGATGCATTCCCATAAGACTTAGCTGGGAAATCATGGGAAGATTATTTGACTTTTCTAAGATTCAGTTTCCTCATTTGTAAAATGGGTGTGTAACATTTGCAGTACCTCCCTCACAGAGTTTTTATGAAAATCAAATGAGATAATGCATGTACAGAGCTTTGAAATCCACTACAGAAATGACTGCCATTATGATTACTATCATCTAAGCTCAAACTCATTCTCAATGCACAAGACCTATCTATGATACCCTTACAAGTGATTCTCCAGTCTATGCTTAACACCTCCAATGGAATGGAAGGCATTCTCACAAGCCAACCTCTTCTTTTGCAGGTTTGTCCCAAAACTGCCTCCCTATCTCTTCTGCCCATTGGTCCTAAGTTCTCTCTTCTTGAAGAGAGGTGAATAAGAGTTGGATGTCAAAGGCAAGATTCAAATTCACATATTTCTGGCTCTACATTCAACACCATAACACATGCCATCTATCTCTGTGTAGAATACTAAAAAAAAAAGCCAATTAATTCAGTTTATTTCCAGAATCACAAAGGTCCATCTAGTCCAATTCATGCACAATCAGATATCACCAAGTAGTCATCCACAGCACTCCTCTTGAAGATCTCCAGTGAATTTGAATCACCCCTATCACCTAGCCAAGAGAGTTCATTTCAACTCTAGACGGTATCCATTTTTATGAAAATTTTCCTCAAATGTGCCTCTGAAACCTCTATACACTGCTCTTCCATTTGTCAGTGAAGGATGGAGAAGGGGAAGACAGGTAAGTTGTCTGACTTAATGAACGAGTTGTTTGAACTGACTAGCCAAAATAATTATCAAAGAGTCTTATGCAGAAAGAACCTAAAACTCAATGAACAAATGTATTTTTCTTTGTTCATTTTTGGTTATCTTGGTTTTACTCCATTAAATGCTAGAGTTTTTTCTTCTACATTTTATTTCCTATCTTTGTATTTATTCACCTGGAGAGGACAACAATTTTTTGACAAACATAAAAGTAGAACAAAAAGTCACAAGCTCCACTCTGCCCCAGGCCTGATAATTAATGAACTTCTTAGTTGATTTGCATATACCTGGGTAGCATCAGGGGCATAAGATGTAAATTTAAAGGAACTTTCACATCCTAACTTAGAGCAGGATAAATTTAAAGTGACAGAAGAAAAGAGATCAAAAGATAGAAGACTTCTGCTGACTTTTGCCTGCTGATTGGGTATGGGAACAGGTCTAAATCACAGAAGAGGTAAAATACCTTAGCCTGAGCTCTGAAAGATTTGAGAATCTGCCCTGTAGGGGAGAGGAAACAGAGCAGTCACAATTCAGCAGACAAGCTACATTTGGTCATTTGTCTTTGATGGTTGGAAAGTTTGTAATAATTTAGAAATTTAAGAAAGATTATTAATCTCTTTGTCAATAACTGCTAACCACATTCATTTAAACTGAATTTTGTAGGTTTAAAATAGCAAGGGAAAAGATACTAAATGCATCTCTCCTTCTTTTGACCCCTGGCAATGAAGAACGCATTTTCTTCTACCTTATCCCCAGACCTCACACATTTTTATACAACCCAAAATTTTTGAGTGGGAAGGAATTTTAAAAACAATTTCATTATTGTATTTGCATCTCAACCCCTATCCCAATGTCCTACACATAGCAAGCACTTAAAAATGTTTGTTGCTTTTTTGTTGAATGCTAGGTGCTGGAGGAGATATTGAGATAAATGAGGTAGTCTTAGAATAAGAAGGGACCCCCAAAGGCCATTTAGTCCAACCCGTACCTAAATAGGGGCAGCTAGGTGGTACAGTGAATAGAACATCGTTCCTGAAGTTGTACTCATCTTCCTGAGTTCAAATCCGGCCTCAGATACTTCCTAGATGTGTGATCCTGGGCAAGTCACTTAACCCTGTTTACCTCAGTTTCCTTATCTGTAAAATGAGCTTGAGAAGGAAACAGCAAGCTATATGTTATCTTTGACAAGAAAAGCCCAAACGGGATCATGAAAAGTCAGATGCAGCTGCAATAAAGATACCTTCAACATCTTTAACAAGTGGCTGCCCAGCATCTTCTTGAGTACCTCCCTGAGTGGGGAGCTCATTACATATAGAAGGACCTGATTCCAATCAGGGTGAACCTCCCTTATAAAAATGGGTCAATGAAAAAAAGTGGGAATCTCTGACTCTTGAGTACAGCCTGCTGATGTATTCCAGAGTTGTTGTCGTTTGTGTTTTTCATTTTTTTAAAAGGACTTAAGATTCTGGTAGGCCCCATTCTCATGCAGTTGGAGAAACTAGACATCATAGCTTTGCCAGTTTTGACTTTTAGCTCATCTTAATTGCCATGACCTTATCTTAACTGCCTAAAATGCCACTGACTCCTTCCTAAAAGCACTTTCTTTTACAATTCTGTATGACATGATAATGTGCTAGCAAAATTTTGCAATTCAGGTGTAGTTTTTAGATTTTACCATTGAGAAATTATTTTGGATGCCTGAGATGGACTGGTTAATGACTAACATAAAAAAAAGCAGTAAGCTATTGTTATCATGTTAAAATTGGCAATATATAATGACTAGATATAGTTAAATTGAAGATAGGTTCAATTAAAATTGTCTAAGTTTTACTTTTCATTGTTATTTAGTATTTACGGGAGTAACCTCAAAGGTCACCTAGTCCAACCTGTACTTCAGCCAGAATCCCTTCTCCAAAATGCCTGACAAGTAATGATCTAGAATTTGTTCAAAGAATTTCCAGTGACAGGGAAATGACCACCTTCCAAGGCTGTTCTGTTGAACTCAGATTTGCTTCTCTATCTAGAGCTCCTAGTTCTGCCCTCTTAGGTCGAGAAAAATAAATCTAATCCATGTTCCATATTCATCTTTCTGATACTTGAAGCCAGTTATCATGCTCTACTATTATACTTTTGACCTCATTCCATTCAGTGGCACTCTCTATTGCCTCTAGAATTAAAAAAAAAAATGAACTCTGCTCTTTGGCATCTAGGTAGCCTCACAATATAGCTCCCTTCTTTCTTCGAGAATGTTTAAATGCTTCTTCCTTTCATCAACCCTATGCTCCAACCTAATTGTCTTACTTGCTGACCCCTATATATAATATTCCATCTCCCACATGCCTTACATGAGTTTATAGGAGGCTTTACAACAAAACAAAAACAAAGCTGCCATTAAACTTCTTAATATCCCGAATTTCTGTTTTAACTCAACTCTGTTAAGAAACAGGTTAACAACATTCCCTTGGGACTTTCTGTACATTACTTTACCTATGTGGATTCTGGCTGTCTCCTCTGATTTATCAGATGTGCCTGAAGGCAATTACTGTGTGTGTGTGTGTGTGTGTTTGTATGTGTGTGTGTGTGCTTGTATGCGCGCACATGTGTGCTCGAGTGTTAACCTGGGCCTGTCTAAACATGCCTAATATAAAGGCACTATGAGGGGCTTTTGGAGTATATCCATTTTGCCTAACATGGAGGCTTCTGCATCCTCTACTGATGGAATCCCAATAAAGCTGCCCCCGGCCCCAATATTCTAACTTCCTTATGGGCCTCGCTGAACAGGCATATCCAGATTTAACCACACAATCTGGCTTTAAACACAGCACAGGCCCTGAGACTTAATCATAGGCTTTACTGAACAATATAGCCACTGCCCCTACCTAGCCACTGCCCCCAGGCCCCTTCCTCATATTTCCCACAGAAACAACAGGTATGTCCGTACACTCAACCACAACCATATCCATCTAATCTCAGAAAGGACCACAATAGTCAGCCAATCAGAAAGCACCACCAGGATGCCTGAGCAGGATGTGGATCCCAAAACAATAGAAGGGACTTTCCCTAAATTGGCACCTGCGCAGTAATAGTAAAAGCTGTCTTTAAGATGAACTTATGACATAGAGAGGCTTATTATAATATCATTATCATACATACGAGACCCCCAAATGGGTTTTTCAGTATGTATTAAGGGAAACTGCATGTGCAGTTTCACCAAAGCTGTGACCCCTCCCCTATTACCTAATGCCCTAACAAACCCCTCCTGTCTTTTTAATATTCATGATTTCTGCTGTGTAATCAGCATCATCACACTATAAAGTTGCCTGTCTTGTCTTACTAAGTTGCTGGTTCCTCTTAGAACTCAGCCTATTAGAGGCATCATTCCCAATAAATGCCTATACTTGGATTAGAGGTGGTCTGAGTCTGGATTCATTCGAGATGACCCCCACAACAAACCATGAAACCACAACACCTACCACATGGATCAATGTAACCTCCTTTGATTCACTGTAATTAAAATAGCCTACATCTGTAAAATTGGAAAGACTGAGATGGTTGCTCTGGCTTTCTGCCTCTCCTTCCTTCTCTATCCAGAGGGTAAAGATTACAGTTCACTTCATCGTATAGGCACTGTGAACTGAACCAACGAAAAGGGAAGAACTTTCTTCTTCCCCTATATACCCTCTGTTTTTACCCTAGCTATGAGAAATGGACCTGAGATCTCTGTACTGCTGTTTGTCCTTCTCAGTTTCTAGGTGTTGTTGGTGATCCCTACCAGATCTAAGAATTTGAATGCGACCTTGGTGTCAGGATTCCATCTAGGACGGAACAGGCAGCCAGCTTGGAAGGGAAGCCTCGCTCAGAGAAGCCAGGGTGCCTGAGACTCAAACTGAAAAGAGAGGTTTGTGCTTGGAACTAGAACTGTGCTTTATAGAAAGTGAGCTCCTTACCCTCCTAAGGCTGAAGTGTAAAGGGAAAGAGGGATTATGCCTGTCTCGTGTTGGGAGAATAAGTTTGTATGCTTGTGATTATATCTTTAAGAGTAAATATTCCTTTGTAAAAGCTAATCTGAATGTTAATGGTTAAATGGAACTGGAGTGCAGGGGACACACATTCTATGCTTGGGAGAATAGCACTGGTGAGGACTGGAGCCATTGACAAGGAGCTTAGACATGCTTCAAACATTCCTAAGGTTACAGGAGAATTCTGGGGTGGTGGGGGATGAAATCTAAGATACCTGGCCTTCAGACAGAGGGAGCCAGAGTCATCATTTATACATGAATTTGCTAGCAAGGAATGTCAGTTGGTTTAAATGGACAAAGAATACAACACTAATAAGCAAATGTATCCTTACAGACATTATCCTTGTATGCATACTCTGTAAGATAATACAGTTCATCAGTCCACCTGCACAGGGTCATGGCAGTCACATGATATCCACATGGGGCAACAAGGAAGTCACAAACTCTGTTCCTCTCCCTACCTAGAGGCTCACAGCAGTCTTTTCTCATTCAAACGCTAGAGGGAAGAAAAGGAACACAAAGAGGGCTAAAGGAGAGTTCTATCTATCCTTTTATATTTGAACACAATTATAACTCCACCATCAATCCTTCTGGATCCAAAGGCAACCAGAAAATTCCAGAAAAATCACCACACAGAGCAAGCCTCAAAGTCACTCATGACTGGATGAAACTCACCAAGCTTCCACGTGTCCGGCAGGCAGAAAATACTGCACGTACTCTAAGGCCAGGATCTTCACTAGCCAGTCCCCAGCTAGAACTGCTATTTTCAATCTGCTTTCATGTCCATTTTATTCAGTCACTTACTGCCTACTTGTAGTGCCAATGTGATATTCACAGCGCCAATAGCCGCACAGTTCTGAATCACAAAATATAACAGACTTTCCATATGAAAGACAACCAAAACATTTATTCAAACACCAGAAAGCCAAATCCATCCTAGCAACAAAGAAATCTATACACATTATCAATGCAGGGGGCACCGCCATCCCCAAGCCTTCCCTCTGTGAGGGTCTTCCCACAACACAAGCTCCCCTCTCTCACTCAGGTTAGCTGGGCCTATGCCCGCCTCTCTCTCTTTCTCTCTCTCTCTCTCTCTCTCTCTCTCTCTCTCTCTCTCTCTCTCTCTCTCTCTCTCTCTCTCTTTCTGTCCAAGCTGCAACTCCCACCATCTCTCTCAGCTCTCATTCTCTCTGCTTCACTTCCCCTCAGCTCTGTTCCACCCCTTCTAATCCTTCCTGCTCCACCCCTTCCTGCTCCACTCATTCAGCAACCTCCTCCCACCACAGACTCCTGTGACTCAGGCTTCCCTGCGACCCAGGCAGGTCACACGGACCTATTAATGTATGGGAAAGAAGTTATCTTGAATAACTCATTTGTCTACAAATTTAATATCTTGTCTTCATAAAATAATGGTTAGAACATTAATAAAAATACCATTTACATAGCCCTTTAAAGTTTGCAAAGCTCTTTACCTATATTACGTTATCTGATCTTCATAACAACCCTGAAAAGTAAGTACTATTTTTAATTCCCATTTTACCAATGAGGAGATTGAGGTGAAGAGAAATCAAATGACTCGTCCAGTGTTACTTGGCTGGTGCCTGAAGCAGAATTTGAACTAAGATCTTCGTGACCTAACATTTTCATGTTAGCTTCCACACTTGTAAAGAAGGAAGTTAATAACAACACCTATCTGAGGTTCAAGTGAAATTATACCTCAAGTGCTTTGCCAACCTGAAGTAAAAGAAAAATGCTGGCTACTATTGTTGTAAAGTGATAGTTGATAAAATTTTCTAGGCTAGCGTACCAGGGGAAAGCCATAGATAGAATAGGCTTTGATTTCAATGAGTCATTTAACAAAGCCTCTTATGGTCTTCTTGTGGACAAGACAGAAAAAATATCGGCTAAATGGTAGTTCAATTAGGTAAGTTCAGAACTGATTGAGTGTTGGGACCTAAGGCGCGACTACCGAATGAATGTCAGCCTAGACGGAGCTTTCTAGTACCATGCCACTGGGCTTAGCATTTGTCCTTTCTCTGCTCAAATTTTGTCAGCAATGAATCAATGGCAGAGATAACATTCTTATAAAACATGATGTAGATGACACAAATGTGTGAGGGTAGTTGACACACTGAGTGATAGAATCTGTTTAGAAAATGATCTCAACAGGATACACAGATGGTTTGGATCCAGTAACATGAAATGTAATAAATAGGGTTAATGAATGAATGAATGCATGAATGAATGGTTTATTAAGCGCTTACTATGTGCAAATCAGTGTACTAAGCATTGTGGATACAAATAGAAAAGTAAGAGAGTCTGTGCTGTCACAGTTCTAACGTTCTAATTCGCAGAGATAACACACATAATATAAAAGGTTTCATTTTAAAAAGGTCCCATGATCCTTAGGGTGCACAGCAAAGCAAATAGTAATATGTCTTTTTAAGTGAAATTTCCACTGACAAAAATTTTTCAGTTTCTGAGGTTAAATCATTTGACAATGCCAAGAAATGTTGTTTGATGGGGTTGCTTCCCAGGATGATGGCTGTGGGCCCCGAAATTATTGCTATTTCAAAGGTCCTTAGGTTGAGGGTCCTGGGCTGTCACCATTAGGGTCTGAAGAGAGACAGCAGTCAAAGTGGTTGTAGGGGTGTCATGACTGGGACATGCTGCCTTCTGTCTCTCCCTCAGTATGCTGTGCTTGCCCGCCCAATGAGTGGCAGTTGGTCAATAGTTGATGGGGATGGCTGGTCCCTTCTCCACATGAGTTTCTTCTCTTGTTCTAAGGGCTGGGCTTATAAGGTAAGCTGGATGAGTGGTCTGGAGGATGCTACCAGAGTTCTTGTTGTCTGACTGTTGTTGGCAGTTGTTTAACAGTTACTACTGGTGGTAGGGTGGCCCCTTTTCCATAATGAGTAAAATTTAACTGTATAAGCATAGGATTATGGAGTTGTCACATGTGACATACCACCGATTCTTTGAATCAACATCTGGACTGCATTAATAGAAGTATAATGTCCCTGAGTAACGGAGGTAGTAGACCTTTTGTAGTATGCACTGGTCAAATGTTAGGATCATGCATGACATATGTATGTATATGTATATATGTGTATGTGACTCCATTTTGAACAAGCCTCTGTCTATAACATTCCTTGGGTAAAGCTAATTACAAAGAAAGGATTTTTCTTTTTAATCTCTCAAATCCAGTTACAGATTAGTAGATTTCCATCCCACTGTCCCACTTTACAAATGTAGAACCCTTGTCCCATTACTTCTGCTCCCCACATGATGTATTTGTTACTGTTCGATAGTTTCAGTTGTGTCCAATTCTTTGTGACCCCATTTGATGTTTTCTTGGCAAAGATACTGAAGTGTTTTGCCATTCCTTCTCAAACTCATTTTGACAGATGAGGAAAATAAGCCAAACAGGGTTAAGTGACCTGTTCAGGGTCACACATGTAGTAAGTGCCTGAGACCAAATTCAAACTCAGGTCTTCCTGACTCCAGGCCCTGTGCTCTATCCGCTGCACACCTAGCTGACCCACATTATGCACATTGCTAGGAAATTGCATTCAGTGGTTCCTTTACTGATGGACTTAGTTCTGTGTATCAAAAAAAACCCCTTGCCATGGCTTTTAGTAATAATTTGAATAAAACCTTTTGTTTTTACTGACTTGTACTCAAACTTTGAGTAAGGTCCTTTTCACATGACAACATATGTTTGAAAGAAGTATTAATAGAAATTCAATGGGGGAGAAAAGACTTTCTGCTAGAGTAATCAGGGAAGACTTCATGGAGGAGGTGAGAACCGAGACATGAATTAGTTGTCTCTAAGATTTGAAATGTCCTTCCTCTTTGCTTTGGCCTCTGAGTTTTTCCGTGAAAAGGCCTTAGCCTAAAAGGTCCAAGGTCTCCCAATGCATTCTGGGCCATCTCCAGTAGTCCTCGTGAATATCAGGCCACTGGACCCAGATGGCTCCAGAGGAGAAAGTGAGGCTGATGACCTTGCACAACCCTCCCTCAATCAAATCAAAGTCAACTGCAAGTCATGTCATCATTTCTCTGATGCCATGGTCCTCTTTGAAAACAAAGGACAAACACAACCTGAGTTTTTTTTTTTTTTAACTTCCTTCAATACTCAACTCAAATTATGTGTATGGCAAGAGGTGGTTCCCACACAATCAATTTTAGACATGTTGGGTTCAAGATCTTGGCAGAACATATGGTGGATTGCCCAAAGGGCATTTGGAAATGAGAGAAAAGATCCTTATCTGAATATGTAGATTTAGAACTTATCTGAATAGAGGTGATGGGTTGAGGTGAATGAATCAGCAAAAGACTGGGTGTAGAGAGGGAAGGACAGAAGGCAGAGGATATCAAAATGGAGAGCAGGAGGAGGAAGTTGAAGTAGCAGAGGAGATGGAAAAGTGATGGGAGAGGTAAAAAAAATAGGAAAGAACATTGTAGAAGCACGTGGTGAAATATTATCAAAAATGGAGTAATCGAGTGTCAAAGACGGCACAGAAATCAAGGCGAGTGGTGAGAAGATTGATTGGACAACTAAGGGACAGTTTTAGACTAACTGCAGTAGAGTTACAGGGAAAAAAGTCACACCATACAAGCTTGAGTCTGCTTCAGATGTCCTCTTCAACCTCTTCCCACCAGAGCCTGAATTTTGATAGGTAAGCTTTCACCTTAGCTTAGCAAGGACCAGATCTCTACTTCGTTTATAAGCTATTTCCAAATGACATGGCCACATGTGTTATATTCCCTACCACACCCTTATATCTATTCTTCCCCCATGATTTGTATTTGTTTAGAATTGACTATCACACAATAAGAACTTAATAACTGTTTTATTATTATCATCACAAACAAGGATGTGGGAGTAGAATGAACTATGTGTGCTCAGTGATAGCAAACTCAAATAGAAATAAATCCCAGGGGCCATATTGATTTTAAAAAAACACAAATTAATGTTCCTATGCTGTATTGTAATTTTATTTTTTTTAACATTTCCCCAATTGCATTTAATCTGATTCAACCTAGGGAAGCAGTGGGGAGTTTTGTTGCTGCTTGGCAGGGTGGGGCAGTAGAAGTGTAGTTTTATATCTGGAATTAGTAATGTACATCTTGGAAAAAAAGTTGGAAGAGGACCAGATAGCTATCTTCAAGAATTTAAGTGGCTATCTGATAGAAGAGGGAGTAGGCTTGGTTTCCTTAGCTTCACAAGGCAGGTCTTCGGAAGGCAGAATGGGGAATAGGTGCAAAAAAGCAAATTTTGACTCAGTAGAATGGAAAATTTCATAACAATTAAATATTCAAGTTCCCTATCACTAGAAGACAACCATTTGCCTGAGAATTTTGGTTCAGGTACAGGTACTAGATGGTTTTTCCAGCTCAAGTGAAACTATTACATTTCTGCTCTAACTTGTGAATGATGATTCATTTTTAGGCAAGAAAAAAAAATGGCAATTGTAATTAATTAGGAATTTCTGTAAAAGAGTCTGCTGGTTCAAACTCATTTCTTCATGTCACAGCAGCCTGCCCAGTTCAAGAGACATGATTTCATTATTTCAACACAGTCTTTCTACGAGTCATGATGGTTTATAAGATCAAACAACTTCTGGTAAAAGATGTGAATAAAATGACTGATGGGTGAATCCCAAATCTGCTTTTCTGTTCGTTTGTTTTATAGGTCCACTTATTGGGTTCACTCATTTTAAGAAAGCAGGATACAAAAGACCAACGGAACTTGAGGTTTTTTTTTTTTTAATGGGTAGCAAATTGAATGTACATTTCTTAAAGGCTAAGTTAAAAAAATATTCTGGTCACCTCTTGGAGCTCTTTCTGTGTCATTCTAAGTATGTGCTCCATTATGTCATCTGGAGTACTTTGCTTCCCCCCAAACACAGCTGCACTTTGTAAAAAGATGGGATAAAGCCACAGCTGAAGGAAGCTTTAAGGTCAGGTCTCTCTGCCTGACCTGAGGCTAGCACAGTGCCTCACACAGTGGGCGTTAATAAGTGCTTGTTGAATAGATCATGTTAGGTCATTTTCCATCCTCCCTTTAAAGGACTTTCCTTTTCAGTCTTCCCTTGTATAACAAAAGGAAATATTTCACTTTATCAGCTCAGGGTCACTCATCTAATTATATTTCCAGATAATAACAATAATAATAATAATTTAAAATTTATATAGCACTATGTGCCAGGCACTGTGCTAAGCATTTTACAGATATCTTATTTGATCCTTACAACAATCATGAGAAGTAGGCGCTATTATCTCCATTTTACAGATGAGGAAACTGAAGCAAATAGAGGTTAAGTGACATAGCTAATGTCTAAGGGCAGATTTGAACTCAGGTCTTCCTGCCTCTAGTAGACCTTGCATCCCATCCATATGCCACCTGGCTACCCATCCTAAGTGTTTAAGAGATCCTAAGAGATAAACTGAAGAAAAAATGACCAAATAGGATCATAGGAACTTTGCTTTATGTAAGCAAAAATTACTCGAGCAGTGTTTTCAGGGTGGCCCTAGGTCAGGTAAGGAGATGGAGAGAGTTGTCCTCCTGGCAGTACAAGGGAAGGTGGTCCCCAACTCTGGGGCCTCATACATTCCACTTAAGAAAAAAAAAAACTGTGGTAACAGAGTTGTTATCCGAGAGTGAAATGGGCTACCCAGAGAAGTGGTTCCCCTTCACTAGATGTCTTAAGGCAAAGGGGCAAGGCTATATTCAAGAAGGAATACTTTTTCAGGAACTAGTTACATTATGTGGTCTCTGAGGTCCCTTTGAGTTTTGAAATTCTTTGATTCTGTGATTATTTAATGAGGGATTCTGAGTTATCTACTATTAATCAGGAAAAGGATCAAGGAATAATTTTGAATTTACAGGTTATTCCTTGGCATCATCTCTCTACCCAAAGTGCTGTGGTAGACAAAAAAAAAAGTGGCACAAAAGTGATAGACTTTGTCATGAATAGTAGGAAACAGCCTTTTTCCTTTGCAGTTTAGGACTGATAATCTGAGCCCACAATGAGGGATTTACAGTTTAAACAATTCATTACCATTCCTTTAGTACCTCTAAATCAAGGTTAATGCTACAATACTTGGGGCAGCTAGTGGCATAGTGAGTAGAGCACCGGCCCTGGAGTCAGGAGGACCTACGTTCAAATCCAGCCTCAGACACTTGACACACTTACTAGCTGTGCAACCTCTGGCAAGTCACTGAACCCCAGTTGGTGTCTCCCCCCTCCAAAAAAAGAAATGCTACAATAGTACATTGTTAAAATAACACCTTATCAACTCTTTGATTTTCTGGATGGTGTTGAGAAGTCCCTCGAAAACAAAATGAAATCTATTCTTTTTGACAGAAATATATTAATTTCTCTTTGTTGATAAAAATTCTATAAAATTCTAGATCAGTCAAAAGAGTATTAATTCAAAAGTACTAGCATTTTAACTATCGAAGCTGCATATGAAAAATAGGGTAGCTTTTTAAAAATCCATATTAGGTAATAGAAATACTTTTTTAAAAAGATACAAAGGTGTTATTTAAGCCATAGTTAATTAGGTGAGTCACACCCACATGTTTTGGGTTACACGTGGAATAAGGAAAAGCTGACTGCACAAAGTAAAGGTTCAGTCATCAATAGCAAGCGTCTATCTGGAAAGGAACCTGGAAAAGAGGGCAGAGATTGAACAAGAAACAAGAGCTCCTTGAGGGTAGAGACTGTGTCTTTGTTTCTCTTAGCACCAGGCAGGCTATCTTGAATATTCAATAAATCTCGGTTAATGAAATGATGATAACGGTGATGAAAACTTCAGAAGCTGGAAGGCTGTACAAGGCTCACAGGCATGGATAAGTTGGAAGTACTTGATTTGATTTGGCAAAATTCATCAATACTTATTAAGCTGTGCCAAACCCAGACCACTCCAACTCAATCCCCACCCTCTATGAGGTATCCATACCTGGAGGATGCTCACTGATGCACCTATCTGAGCAATGTAACAAAAACCTTCTGTTCTTAGGTTCTACTTTGTTTTATTTGGAGAAGGGAGGGAGAAATGCAATGTGAAAGAGGAAAAGACAGACAATTACAACAGCTGACTCAGACTGCCCAAAGGTAGTGAAAGCTAACAGTATATGTTACATGGGAAAGAGCACCAGCTTTGGAGTCAAGGACCTAGAGTTGACTCTAGCTCACCCTCTTATGATCCATGACCTTGAGGCCTAAGTCTCTTCAGCTAAAAAACAATGAGATTGGACTAGATAACTTTTAAGGTTTCTTCCATCTGTAAATACATGATCCTTTATATTGATACCAGTTTTCATTTTTTGTTTAAAGAAAATACCACTGAGAAAGTTATTCATGTTCAGTTTGAGAGAAAAGGAACACAATTCCCTGCATCTTCTTGGTATAGTAATATGGGAAATTGGCATGTAGAATCAATTGATTCTAGAAGTCTCTGCTATTAGTGGTTAATATCTGTCTTTGAAATAAATTCGAATTTGAAATCTTTCCTACAAAATTGAAAAACACTTACTGAAAAGATCTCAGAATTTCCCTTGTAAAGGGTCTGAATAGTTCTCTTTTAATTTGAAAAAAAGAATTCAATTCACCTTGAGTTATTAAGTCAAGTTGCAAAATACTGTTTATGCTAAATTTATTTGAATTTGAAAAACTATTTTTTAAACTTTGGTTATCATAAAAGATACAGAAATGGAAATGCTATAACTTCATGAGGGTATAAATATTGCTTTTTCTCCAAAAAAGAATAGCCACTGACAAACATATCCAAATCTGTGTAAGCTTTATAGAACAGGTCATGAGTCCATTTTAAAAATTCTAACATTAAATTTAAGTTTATTTAAATTTTTAGAGATCAATATCATTTCCAATTTAAACCAGTTGATTAAAATTTGAATTCAATTTATTATTTAACTATGAGATTCAAGACACTATAATCGGTTTTGATGCCTTGACAAAAATGAATGACCTTTAATAATCACTAAAATCTTTTTACAATCCAATGATATGTCCATTGCATAATATTAAAACCTGGTATGAAAAGATATGAAAACCATAACATGAAATCAGGAAAGCTAATCTCTTCTTATAGTCCCTCCAAACATCTCAACACCTTGTAGACCATGAAAAAAATCATTTTTCCCTCTTCAATTGTTTATACATTATGAATTTCCTAGAATCCTTAAGAGAACTCCTAGATCTTTTCTGACAATATAGTCTTTCCCTTTTGAAAAGCTGTTCTTTGCTAGCAAAGGATTAATTACTCAATTTATTTTTATAGTGGAAAACAGTAATTAGCACCAGAGTATATGGGTTCCAAGCCCAGGCTTTCCATTAACCAGCTGTTAGACCTCATGCATTACACTTGGACCTTAGTTTCTCATCCTTTTCTAGTTTCAAATGGAAAAAAAAATTGGTATTACTTACCTCATGGTTTCTGTGAGGAAAATATTTGCAAACTTAAAAAAAATAGAAATGCTAATTATTCTATTTTATCTGTAAAGGAGTTGGAATAGATGATGCTAAGGCTCCCTCCTCCTTTGAATGTTCAGTCTTTTGCAGGGTACTGAATAATGTGCCTAAGAGATAGGAAGGATGTATAAGAAATGCTTCCTGACTTGACATAGCTTATATATCTGGTGGGGAGCAGAAGACTTAGCCATGGGAAAATAAGTAGAAAATGATGAAAAATTAATGTGTAAATACCATCTGGTTCTAGGTGATTATAAGATGACATGACTTTTAACAGAACTGGAATAGTAAATCACATAGTGAGTGGCAACAAAACAAAGCAAAGTGATTAAGAAAAATCCATTGGGACAACTGGAAACATTATATTTGGTGGCTCTGAAGTCACCGTCAGCATGACAATGGCTCAATATCCTGTGCCACTCCTGTCAGACTTAACAAGAAGCTTCCAGTGAGGAAACCTTACAGAGGGCTTTTCCTTCCCCCAAGTTCCCACATTCTCACCCTCCTAAAGTCTGTACACTATATACCTTAACTTTTCTTTCCCTCCTGGCCATTATATCATATATTTCTCATCTAGAAAGTCCATTGAGATCAAATCAATCCATTTTCCAACCTTTTAGAACCACTTTGGCCATACTCTTTCATCCTCAATACACATTTGTCATCATAAATTAGCCTGTCTTGTTTGCCTATTTGATGGTAAGCTCCTTAAGGGAAAGACTATCTGCAGTGCAATTGTCTAAACATAAAGGCATGAAATTAGTTAAAGGTCTGTTTATTAGTAAATAATAAATGTTTTATTTTCCCATTCCGTTTACAATCCTCTAAAGTTGTAGCTAATATAACAATGAATAACTTTAATCTTAGTAATGAAAGGCTCTTCTCTAACACAGACTTCTCAAAAACAAAACCCAAGAGCACTAGATGTACAATTTACATTCTAAGTATATACATTTCAATAAAACCAAGAAAATTTTCCTGTACATTAGCATAAAAAGCAGAGTCATTCTTTTAAAAAAAGGTTTTTGAGGTTTTCCCGTTAAATATCCATACTCTGGTTAAAGTAGCACACAATTTGGGATTGTACAGTGTAAAGATAATGCCAAATGACAGAAAGGGTGTTAACTTTTTTAAAATATAAAAAGATATACTTTCAAAAGGTTGAATTTTAAATGGATATTTCAATAGCAAATTAATTCAAAGTATAAAATACATATCCAAGGCAAAATACTGTAACTACCTGTAACTACATATATATTTCCTACAAAAGCTCCCACTAAGCTATATATATATATATATATATATATATATGAAATACCCACACCTTTGGGATACATATAGCTAATTGCAGATTCATCTTAATTCACCAACCTTACTTAAGCTACCCCACCAAGCTTACATAAACCCTTTTCCCCTTGAATTTATATGTTCCAGAGCAAAGTAAGGGATATCGGGGGAAAAGGGAGAGACTGGGTAGTAAAAAAGAGACCTAATAAGAGTTTTGGTTGTTTAGTTGCTTTGTGTCCAATTCTTCAACCCATTTAAGGTTTTCTTGGCAAAGACACTGGAGAGGTGTGCCATTATCTTCTCCAGCTTATTTACAATGAGGAAACTGAGGGAAACAGGGTTGACTTGCCCAGGGTCACACAGCTAGTGTCTGAGGCCAGAATTGAACTCAGGAAGATGAATCTGCCTGATTTCCGGTCTGATATTCTATTCACTGTGCCACCAAGTTAAGCTATCCTTGGCAAGGAAGAGGAAGAGTGGAGGATAAGTCCTACATAATACATAGGGAGGCAGAAAGTCTTTGACATCCTATTCTCTCCTTTTCCTTTCCCCTACTTTTCTCTTACCTCTTGAAACCTATCCTGCTCCAAAAGCTCAGGTTCCCTATCGCAGTTTTCCCATGCTCAAAAATTCTGTCTGGATTCTTACACTATCTACTTCAAAATCCTTATTCCCTTACTTTGCAATCCACAAAGGAAATAATCTGGTCACATCAGGTGAGAACAAACTTAAGGTGTGACAATTTAATCTTCCAATGTCATTTCCTTGTTATTCTAATTAAATCTCAAATTGATGGTGTTTGGGTGGTCGTCCTAGGAAATAATGAAGTGTCAGGAAACAGTGACTTCTCTTAAATTATAATGATTCTTATTATTCTTGAAGCAGAAGATAAAGGAGCATTTAGAAGTCCAGCTTGTATAGAAAGGAGGTAGAATTGGAGAGGGCAAGCAGTGTAGAAAGGAAGAAATGATACATAGGCCAAGAAGGAAGGTGTCCTGAGGTCTATTTATGTACCTCATAATTCATAAACTCAGGGGAACACAGGGAGCTAGACCTTCACACTTCTTTGTTTAGAGAATGTTCATAGCCCAACTATTCTTCAAACTACCAAAAGCTTTGGTTGGCCACAAAAAAACAATCATTATCCTTTCTTTACTCATTATGACTAATTGTCATGAAAGTAATGATTATATCATGAAATATTGACTTATTTTGATCTGAGTATGATGCAAAATATTCCATATGTATTCAGCGTTTGCTATTTGTGGCTAAGTTCAGTTGTAGAATCACAACTCTTTTAAAAATGTATTAGCCACTCTGTGCAAGTTTTAAGGGAGTTGTGGAAAACTAAACTATTAAAATTTACTGCCCCCATCATTGTTCATAAGTAGTAAAAGGTTAGCGTGTTGTAATGCTGTATATTACTAGAAGTAAGTTTCATGTTGAAAAGAGAATGTCGAATCAGAAGCAAGTAATTCTTCTTGCCTCTTCAAAAAGAAAATCATGTTGTCCGTCCTGCAGTTTTAGTAGTGAAAAGTCATTCTGATTTCTGCCAATAAATGGAAGGGAACAACCAAGTCAGAGAAACTAGTAAGGGCTTCTAACTCAGAGAGAATAAAGAAAAATAAAGTAGTTCCATATATTTAATGTAAGATTATGGATAAGGTGCTCGGTTCCTGATCTTACAGATGAGGAAACTGAGGCAGAGGAAGGTTAAGAGACTTAACAAAGGTCACAAAAATAGCAAGCATCAAAGGCAGAATTTGAGTCCAGGTCCTCTGACTCAAGAGTTAGTATTATGTTCAGTTTGTTTAATACAGAGCTACTCTTTTTTTATTGCTGTTTTAAGGTAATGGGCATAAAAGTCTTTCCCCCTATACCTCCCTCCCTCTTCTTTCCCTCCTTCTTTCTCTTTTCTCTCTCTCCCTCTCCTCTCTCCCTTCCTTCCACTCCACTCTCTCTCATCCCTCTACATGATCAAGGCACATCATCTGGCAAAAGTTCCAAGTATTGTCTTATTATATTTAAATGGTTTGAAATTCTTAGAGTCTACAAGACTGTTGGCAAGGAAATCACTTGGTATGCTGTCAAAGAACCATCAAAAAAGTTTTAATGGAAAAATATTTTTGCTTTTTAGGATGAGGGAAGGAGGGAAGTAAAAGTATACAAATGAATACAGAACTTTTAATCTTTATAATGGAGCCTTAGAAATAGTCATTTGTCTACCCCCAAAATAAAAAAAAGAAAATTTCATTTTGCCATGTGTTGGCCCCTTGGAAGAGGTAAATAGACTTGCAGGAAAAAAATGTGAGGGTGAGTAAGTAAATCCTCCCTTTAAAATGAAGAAAAGATCACCCTCATCATAGGCATCAAATTTAATTTTTTTGTTCTTTTTGGAGCCCTCCAAACTGTCTGGAAAAAGGTGCAGAACTATCAGCAACACATTTATCTCTTCATGCATGTTTGTGCTAATGTAGCAAATTTGGGTTCCAGATGATCTAAAAATTCAAGCCCTTCTTCTTCATGGCGCTCGCTGCAACACCCTACAGAACCAGCCGCGGAGCCTCTTCCTTCATAGTTATATGTAAGAACATAGTCTTGAGCATTGGTGTTGTCTTCATTCTGGTTGCAGAGATTCAACTTCTACAAAGTAAGAAAACACATTTTATTATTTTTAAAGAGGCACCTAAATAGATGAATATAAAAATTATTTTTATTTACCTTTGATTGCTTAATTTTTAAGCAGAGTGTGTCCTCTAATGGATTCCTACACACAAAAAATGTACATGGTTGGCCTGTATCATAAGCATACTATAAAATCAACATTTAGCAGATCTATAGCAATCATGCAGTTAGAAGGCTGTGCACAAATGTGTTCTTCATAATCATGTTTCCATCAGGAAATTACAACTAAAAGCAGTTATTTGCTCATGAAATGGAGGTAGAACCAGGACTCAGATCTTTGCAGTTTTGGTTCAATACATTTGTAAACAATCTAGAGCTACATCTTAGGACATCAAAATCAAGTTCCCCCAAACAATAGCAACAATGGAAAGTTTCCACATAGTTCAAATAAAATTTCATGAGAAACACAAAATGAAGTTCATTTGAAGGTTAGACATTTCAAAAAGAAGTCTCCATCTAGATCCTCCTGTTCTTTGTCTTCCAAATTTCCTTGTCCCTAATTGGTACTGATCTGTACAACTTTTGTTGCAAAGTGCTGTTCTTCCCACCCAGCCCCCAGAAGCTTTCTCAAAGAGTAAGCTTCCATGTACATTGTATTGAACCAAAGAACCACAGAAAAATGGTTCCACTATCCTACCTTCCTTCCAATTTGAGTGTAGAGTTACCTTATGACATGAAAACCAGAATCACAAAAAAAAAAACAGGCCTAGACACAATGATAAGTCATAAGTCCTTCCTATCTGAGGTAAAGATCCAAAAAGATTAAAGACTTTGAAATATATATATGAATAAAGATGCTAAAAGCATTGGAAATCTTGGAGAGAGAAAAAAGTGGTTAGAATATCTGTTCTTTTTTCATTCTTTGTTCAACCTGCAAAGCCCTATACTGGTGTCATGAACTTATTGGGAGGGAATACAGACAGTAAGACATGCAGATTTAAGGAGTTTCTGAATTTTAAACATGTGGGTTTTTTCCTAAGTTCTACTAGATTAAGTAAATTTGTACAGTGAAACCCTTAAATGATAGAAAAGAGTTTTAATGGGTGGCATCAGACATGCTAATGGTACTGAAGGGTTACATATTAAGTAAAATGTAATGGATAAAATAAAATCTGTTTCTGAGTAAACATAAATTAAGAATACACTGAAAATATGGAATAACTGTTCCTAAAAAATATAAATTTAGTTTTGCCTATTATTATGAATCTCCTGTTCAGTACCTATATGTATATGTACATGCATATGCATGTGTGTATATGCATATATTATACATATATGTGTATATGTGTGTATAGAGTGTCTATATATAGTGTGTCACTATATATATATATATATACACACTATATATAGTGTGTCTATATATAGATCTAGAGATACATACATACACATAGATATATAGATATAGACATCTATATATCTATATATACACAGTCATATACATTCTCAAAAACTGTATATACAAACATTACAGCCTGGAGACTACTCAGAAAACTTACTTCACCAAGACGTGGTTGAGTATAATTATGCCACTCAGAGTATGTATATCTGCAGGTATCAACTTCAACTTGTCCTCCACATCTGCCTGAATCCAGGGTATTGGGTCCTCCTCGACAGGATTCCAGAGTCTGATGGCCTCCTCGACAGGATTCCAAGGTCTGATGTCCTTTCATCATTTCAAAGCATTCCTGGCCCCCATTTTTAATTCCTGATCCCAATGTGCCACAATACCCTTGGCCATTACCATTCAGCATCTGTGTAGCAAATCCATTTGTGGAACACTGAAAGAAAATAAAACCATTTATGTCATGTGATCAAGGAATGCAAAGTATGATGATAGATAAAAAGGAATTATATTCATTTGCAATAATATTTAGGTAATTAAACTTTGCTATTTGTATACTAGTATGTGTTATGGAATGAAATTTGTTGCACAGCAGGTCTGTCCTTAGCATCATTTCAATAAACATTAATCATATATTATAGTAAGAATTAGGGATACAGTGATAAAAAATGACAGTCTGTACTTCCAAGAAGTTTGCATTCTGCTGTAGGGAGTGGTGGGAGTATATATTATGCAACATGTATGCAGATAAATAGAATACAAGCTAGCACATGACAGGGTCAAAGGAACAGTCTAGTCAAAGTACTTCACAAAAATTGGAAAAGGAAGAGAACTTTTTCATATGGGAAGAATGGAAGGGTAGGAGTAAGAAGTGGCACCTAAACTGAGAAATAAGAAGAGCTAAGCATCCTAAAGGGGGGGGGCAGCTAGGTGGTACAGTGGATAGAGTGCTAAGCCTAGAGTCAGGAAGACCCCTCTTCATGAGTGCAGATCTGGCTTCAGACTCTTACTAGTTGTTGTGAGCCTGGGTAAGTCATTCAACCTTGTTTGCTTCAGTTTCCTCACCTGTAAAATGAGCTAGAGAAAATAGTAAACCACACCAATATCTTTGCCAAGAAAGCCCTGAACAGGGCCATAAAGAGTCAGATACAACTGAAACAACCAAAGAACAATCTCCTTAAATGATCTCACTCTGTCCTATCTCAGATTGTGCTCTCCATCATCCTCATTCTATCACTTATTTTCTATCTCTTCTTGTCAATGGGCTCATTCCCTATGGCCTATTAACAGGTCCATATATTCCCTATCCTGAAAAAGCCCTCACTTGATCTTTCTATCCCCACTATCATTCCAAATCACTTGTGCCCTTTGTGGCTAAACTAAAAGATCTTAGAAAGAAGAAAATTTAACGAGTTTAAAAATAGAGATGAACCAACAGGAAAAACAGGTGCAACAGAAGGAAACATGGCCCCCCAGATCTAGTAAATAAGTGCAGGCATCTATGAAGAAATACTTCAAAATAAAGGAAAATGATCCAACACTTGATGAGACAAACTTGTGGAATTTGAGAATATAGAACCACAACATGCTATTCCTGGGTCTCCCAGAAGAACAAGACAAAAAAAAAAAAAACCCAAAACTTAACGCTATGATGAAGGAAATAATAGAAGAGCACTTCCCAGAATTTCTAAACAGAAGAAAATGAAATTCCAATTGAAAGAATCCATAGGTCACCTGTAGAAAAAAATCCCAAGGCTGCAAAATCCATCAATATAATTGTTAAATTTGAAAATTCGATTCAGAATCAAGTTTTGTAAGGCATCAAGGTGTGGTAGCAATTTAGATTTGAAGATCCTTCCCACCCATTAATAGGCCATGTGACCTGCTTACATCACAGGAAGCCTAAGTCACGTGTGATGGGAGGAGCTTCCTGACAGGAAAAGGAAGTTCTGTCACAGGAAATGCAGAGAGACAGAGAGAGAGCAGTTGTGGCTGCTAATGGCCGTCATGACAGAGCTGAACAGGCTGACTTAGCTGTACTGTGTGGCTGCTAATGGCCGTCATGACAGAGCTGAACAGGCTGACTTAGCTGTACTGTGAATTTGATTATTTTGTGGGAAGGCCCCAGCAGGGGGTGGAAGAGGTTTTGGGATGGCAAAGCTCCATTTTGTGATATTGTGTAATGAATGTTTTACTGCTCTAATAGATTGGATAAATAGCTTGTGGGATATGGTCCTCTGGTGTCTGAATCAATGGTTTACTTCTTCTACCTTCAATGTGGAGAGTCTCATATACTTTGCAATACAAAACTACATAGGCATTTTGACAATTATCATTTACATTGTTATTAGTGCCTTACTGGTACACAAGGATAAAACTTTTAAATAAAAAGGAAAGGACATTTAAATAACACAAGACTACTCTGCACACACTAGAAAAAGGAGAAGGTAATGGAATAATGTGTTCCAAAGAGCAATGGAGCTCAGGATAAATACAATTATTTCAGTTGTATCTGACTCTCTGTGGCCCCATTTAGGAGTCAGTGCAAATCAGAGCTTAACCTTACAAGACAAAAGATGGTCATTCAATAAGAAGCATTTGAAACACTTTTAGAAAGAACGACAACTAAAGATATCATATGTTTCTCACATACCCCAAACAATAGAAATGTAAAAGTGAATAAATGTAACAAGCAAGGATAGCAACAGAGTGACAATGGAAAGACAAGTAAAAGATTTCTTTCCAAATGTACACAAAGAGACAGGGATATAGGTGGAAATCTGGTAGAGGAGGTAGAAAGTGAATATTATGGGTAGAACCTGAAGACACCCTGCCTACAGGAGAATGTTTCTTTTGAGGGACTATAACATGAGAGGTACATAAAAGGAAGGGAGAAAAGCTGGTGGGTAGAAGGAGTGAATGATGTGCCCATGTCAAATCACGTGCTAGCAATGAGGGGAAAGTGAACTCTGTGGTTTCAGAAAGAGAAGAGTCTACAGGGCAGTGGGTGAAGAGGAGGGAGGAAAGATTAAAAAGGGGTGAGAAATGAAGGAGGGCTTACGTTAAAGGTAGGAAGGCGTTCCACTGATGAATGCTTCCATGAATGAAAACAAATGATTGGTGAAGAAAAATGAAGACTTTACACAGGATAAGGCCTGGGGGATTTGATGTTTGAAATGTCAACTTATCCTAGAAGGGGGAGACAGAACCCCAAAGGCCAATTGGCACCTGGAGGAGTCAACACCAGGAGGATGTTTCCAGGCAAATGTAGAAAAAAAGAAGTTTAACAATAGAAGATACAGATCAGTGTTGTAATGCATAGTCAGAGATGTGGTAGGGAAGCGACTCTATCATGAGGCAGTGTCCTCTCTGACATCTACAATACAATTATTGCACCATGGGGCAAGCCCTACCAGGCAGTAGCAGACAGCACCTAGAAAGGAGCCTAGAATGGATACCTTAGAAGCTTCGATTGCATGAAGAATATAGACAAAATAGGAAGACCAGAGTGGTCATAAATCAGAGAATGAGGGTCTAGGGCAGGCCTGTACAACCTGCAGCCTCCTGACAAAGGATTTCCAGCAGCCTGCAAAAAATATGGAGGATGTTTTCCTCTACATTTTCTACTGGCCACCCAAAGTCCTTTGGTGGGCCACAGGTTGTGCAGAACTGCTCTAGAGTAAACAGAAAGAGAAAAGAAGGAGCAATCCTTTTTGGAAAGGGGATCAAAAAATGAAATTTCAAAACTAAGAAACAGGACCAGCTGAATGGTTGGAGAAAGGTAAATCTATTTGACTGAAAGGAAAAAAGAGGAAGAAGAAATATTTATCACAGAAAAGCAGGAGGTAACTAACAAACCATACCTTAAAGAGGAGTATCAAATAAGAAGAAAGGGAGGGAAAGAGAATCAATGGGAACAGGACCACCTTAAAAAAAATTGAAATAAAGTAACTGAAGGAAAATAATACTCTGTCTACAACAGAAGAGGAAATTGAAAATGAAAAGCTTGTGCACAGACAACATTAATGCATCTGGGATAAGAGGGAAGTGGTTGGAGGTGAGAAATATTTGTATCAAATGTTTCTGATAAAGATTTGGTATCCAAGATATAGGAACAATTAAGAAATATGTATAAGGCTGATAGCCATTCCCTGATAAATGGTCAAAAGATATGAACAATCAGTTATCGAAAAATGCAAAGTATTCATAACCATATGAAAGGATGCTCCAAGTCACTAATAATAAGAGAAATGCAAATCAAAACAACCCAGAGGTTTCATCTCATTCCTTGAAAATGAGCAAAAAAGACCAAAAGGAAATGGCAGGGGTTGTGTAAGAATAAGTATATTAATACATTGTTGGTGGAACTGTGAAATGGTACAAACATTCTGGAAAACAATTTGGAATTATGCAAAGTGAATAAAATGTCAATACCCTTTGAACCAGAGTCTCTCTTACTTAACTTATCCCCCAAGAAAGCCAACGAAAAGAAAAATTCTCATATACTAAAAAATATTTATGGCAGCACTTTTTGTGATACCTAAGAATTGGAAACAAAGTACATATTCATCAATTAGGAAATGACTAAACAAATTGTGGTTCATAAATTAATGAAATATTACTATGCTATAGGAATTGATGTGTGTGATGAATACCAAAAAGCAAGGAATGAGCTACACGAACTGATGCAGAGTGAAGTAAGGAGAGCCAAGAAAACAATATACATAGTAACTACAATAAATTGGAAAGAACAATGATATTCCCTCAGATCAAAAGTAAATGTAACAAAATTCTAAAGATCAAGCAGGACTCAAATGAAGAGATAAGAGACGATATTGCCTTGGTGGAGGTAGGAGGTCCAAAAGTATTACATGGTGCAAATGTTTTCAGACTTTTTCAATGTATTGACAAGTTATTTTGACTTTTCCCACCTCTCCAAAATTATCATCTGTCATACGGGATGAGGGGTGGAGATACACAGGCTATTGTGGTGATATGAGAAACAGAAAATATCAGTGAAAGCTTATTTGAAAAAAGTGAGATTTTGGTGGTACTACTTTCACATTTTTTTTTCTACAGTTATAAATCTCATTATGAAAATCTCCCTGGAGCTGCCAAGTTGATTTAGTGTAGTAAGATTTGAAAATAATGATCAACAATAGTGGTGTGCTGGGAAATGTCAAATAACCAGCTCTCCAGAAAAAAAATAATGCAAGATACTTTTGCATTATTACCATTTTCTCCATTAAAGATTTAGACAATTAACAAAACAATAAATTAAGCCCTATTATAGCATTGATTGATTTCTGAGTTATGACTTTTTTGAAAATTTAACAATTTGCAATTCACACTGAAAATTTAGCCATTGGTAGCCTGGTTCAAACTGATTCTAGCACACCCCTGAATCATATACACAACCTACCTTATTGTCAAATGAAATGGATGCTAAGCATAGATCTTGTCTATTACCTCCTATTTTTTTTCATTAGTCTCTCTTCTCCCAGAGGGTTCATATATTTGATAGTTACATGATTCACCTCATGCAGATGACAAATATTTCTATATTTTCCTCCCTAACCACTTACCCAAGGCCTAGTTTGTTATCTTCAAGTAGACATTTGTTGCTCTGTCACTTTAAATTCTGCACATCTAAAACTCAAGCTGCTACCTTTTTCTGCTGTGGGAAAAATTGTTGTATTTGTTTTAAAAAGAGCATTAATGTTTTACTTACTTTTTGCTTTAATTCGTTTCCTGGGATAAATTGTAATTGTAAATCTCCTTTTCTCTATCTACTTGCTTTTGTTTATGTTATCCTCTTCCATGGGTTCAATTGATCACTTCATGAGACACTGAGGGGTAGTGAATAAGCCACTGAAGACTTGGGTTCAAATCTCAACTCAGCCACTAGCTGTGTGATGTTGGGCAAGTCATTTTCTCATTTGTAAAATCAGAGGTTTGGACTTAATGGACTCTAAGGTCCCTCACAGCTCTAACTCTATACTGTTGTATTCAAATGACTCCAAAATCTATATATTAAGCCCATTCTCTTCAATTCCAGCTTCACATCTCCTTTTTCCTGGTGGCGATTTCTACATGGATATCACAACGAACACTAAATTCATTTCTCAATCTGAACATCACGTTTTTCAGCTAAATCTGACTCTCAATCCAAATTTCACTATTCTCTAGAGAGTACCACCATTTTTCCAGTTACCCATGCTCAAAATCTATGGTTATTCTTTGAGTTTTCCTTCTCCCATATCCTATAAATCCAATCAATTGCCCAGTCTCATTGATTGTAACTCCATACCATCTCATATTCTTCTCCTTTCTTTCCCCTTACAATGCTACCACTCTAATTTAGACCCTAATCTTCTCTTGTATTGAGATGAGGCTCCTGATTAGTCTCTACTCCCTCTTGTCTCACCCTTTTCTAATTTATCCATTCAAGTGCCAACCTAATTTTACCAAAAGTCAATACACTGCTGAAAAAACGTTAGTGACTCCCTATGGTCAATAAGACAAGAGCCAATCTGCATGGCCTGGCATTTTAGGCTGTTACAGCCAAGTGGAATATGAACACATATAAAATATCTATATAAATATACCTATTTATATATGATGTATAAATTATAAAATTATATCTTATATAACATATAAATCTGTACAAGTACACGCATATATACATATACATGTACATACACATATATATGTATACGTATATGTGCGCACACACATGCACGCATACTCATACATATCCCCCAAACCCAACATTCTTCCATAAGGACTGGCCCACATGCCTGGATTCATTCCCCGCTCACCAGGACCTTTCAGAATAGCCAACTTCCTCCAAAGTTCAGCTTAGATGCCACTTCTTCCCTGAAGTCTTTCCTGAACTCTTGAACAAAAGATCTTTTATTTCTCAAATGTTCCCATATCACTTTGTCAGGAGCTCTCATTTTCTTATACAATAGTTTAAAACAGTATTTGTGAGAAATGTATTGAACCATTCTGAGGTGTTTCATTTCCTTAAATATTTTTATTTCATATTCGACTTTGAAATATTTCTAAAGCTACTAGTTAATCTTGATTTGGAACTTTAAAACTATAAAAGAGCTATAACTTCGTCAGTGTGCATATGCCCTTCACACCTTAGTAGATAGTCTCTAAGAGTTACTATGCCTAAAAAAAAAAAAAACCTTGTGACTAATTCTGATAGTAAGTGTCTCAAAACTTAGGCTCCTACATGATGCATGTTTTTGTCACTAGTCCCAGATACTTTTCAGCTTTGTAGGCCTGTGCATTCTTGGAGTCTGCAAGTATAGCCTTCCAAAGCTTGACCTCCCCTCCATGTCATGATGAGCTACTAGGTCAGGATTTTAGGGGAGGAATTAAACAGGAATATTAGCTATTTTAAGAGGTTTTTAAAGTCTAATTGAATGGGAAAACAGCACGCTTTCTTAGGTGGACACACCTAGAACGGATCTAGCTTATAGTAACTAACACATAGAGAAGCTAAGATACTATTGTTTTATATGTTGGCTGCATATACCAGTTAAACACGAGCATAGAAGAAGAAAAAAAAACATCTTTCATTCTGGCCAAGCCTACTATATAAATGTAATGACAAAGATACTCCACAACTTAATTCTCCACTTTCTTTCAGTGATTAAAAAAAACATTCAATTAAGTACGAAATCTTGGGGAGCCTCTTTGAGCCCCTTCCTTCATTTAACTTTCAGACCTCCATCAATCACCAAGACATGTCAGTTCTTTGAAACTTCTCACATCTGTGTCCAACCTCTTGTAAAATCCCACTGACACCAGAAAGGGAAAGCAATTGGCTGAAGACAGATTAAAGGGCAGAAATACTCAACTCTGATTTTGTTTCTGTGTCCTCTACCAAGGAGAATGATTAGGACACTGAGTTGGGACTAAAAGAGGCACAGGGTTTTCAACTGAAGATTAGTTGTAGATACATAACACAGGCAGAGCCACAATGATGGAGAAAAGGCAGGGACTCACTTGAGTTCTCTCCTAAACTCCTCCAAATACCTTTAAATAATTCTTCAAAAGAAATCCTAGAGGAACAGAACACACAAAAGGATGGAATGAAACACTTTTCTAGCCCAAGACAACTTAAAAGGTCAGCAGAAAAGGTCTGTTGCACCAGGGTGAGAGTGGATTGCAGACCAACACAGACTGGGCCCCAGGAAACCAGGAGCAGGCCGTGGAGGTGACCAGCAGTGCTGGTTTCTGGACCTCTCAACCTGCAGATGGTAAGGGGTTAAGACAATTGGTTAAAAGGAGATTACAGGGGTCCCTCTGCCGGCAGGGAGCAAGACTCTGCTGAATTGTCCATACTTAGATCTAGGTCACAGTCCTAGGTATCAGCCCCAAGGCAAAGACGAGCACTTGGATACCACAGCTTGCTGCCACAGGGGAGCCTGGAACTGGTCACAGTTCCAGGGTGGAAAAGAGTGCTTGTGATTGCTCACAGACTAGTACACAGTGCAGGAGAGTAATAAACACACCTCTCCCTGGAGCATACCAGCTTGGGAGAACCAAAAACATATAGGTCCCCAGAATTACCTCTAAAAACAACTACACAACAAAATCCAAATCTTGGGACAATACCCCCTCCACTCTGGAAGCAGAGCCCCACTTTAGCATAGAATTAAAAGTAAAAAAAAAGGCTAGAAAATAAGCAAACAGCAGAAAAAGATCCTGATTATAGAAAATTACTATAGTGACAGGAAAGATCAAAAGAGAAACTCAGAAGAAGATAAAATCAAGACTCCTATATCCACACCCTCAAAGAAAAATATGAATTGGCCCTAAGCCATGGAAGAGCTCAAAAAAGGATTTTAAAAAGCAAGCAAGAGAGGTATAGGAAAAGTTGTTAAGAGTAATGAGAGTTATGCAAAAAAAATCATGAAAAAACAGTCAATAGCTTGGTCAACAAAGCACACAAAAAATACTGAAGAAAACAACACTTTAAGAAACAGAACAGGCCAAATCTAAAAGAGGCACAAAATCAAATGAAGAAAAGAATGCCTTGAAAAGCAGAATTGGCCAAATAGCAAAGGAGGTATAAAAGCTGACTGAAGAAAATAATGCCTCAAAAATTAGAATTGAGCAAGCAGAAACTAATGCCTTTATGAGACATCAAGAAACAATAAAACAAAATCAAAAGAATGAGAAAAATAGAAGAGAATGCGAAATATCTCATTGGAAAAACAACTGAGCTGGAAAATAGATCCAAACGAGACAATTTAAAAATTACCAGACTACCTGAAAGTCATGATCAGAAAAAAAAAAAAAGAGCCTAGACATTGTCTTTCAAGAAATTATCAAAGAAAGCTACCCTGATAAGGGTAAAATGGAAATTGAAAGAATATATTGATCACCTCCTCAAAGAAATCTCAAAATGAAAACTCCCAGGAATATTTCTGCCAAATTCCAGAGTTCCCAGGTCAAGGAGAAAATACTGCAAGCACCCAAAAAGAAACAATTCAAATATGGAGCCACAGTCAGGATAACACAAGATTTAGCAGCTTCCAAGTTAAAGGATAGGAGGACTTGGATTATGACATTCCAGAGGGGCAAAAGAGCTAGGATTACAACCAAGAATCAACAACCCAAAAAAACTGAGTATAATCCTTTAGGGGAAAAAATTGATATTCAGTGAAAAAAAGGACTTTCAAACATTCCTGATGAATAGACAAGAGCTGAATAGTAAATTTGACTTTCAAATGCAAGACTCAAAAGAAGCATAAAAAGGCAAACAGGAAAGAGAAAGCATAAGAGACCCGATCAGGTTAAATTGTTTACATTCCTACATGGGAAAATAATACCTGAAACTCATAAAACCTATTTTCATTATTAGGTCAGTTAGAAGGAGTATATATAGATGGAAAACACAACTGGGATTTGAATATGATGAGATGATTATCTAAAAAAATAAGATTAAATTAAGGGGTGAGAAAGAACAATGCACTGGGAGAAGGGGAAAGGGAGAGGTAGAATGGAGTAAATTATCTGGTACAAAAGAGATTTTACAGTGGAGGGGAAGATAGGAGAAAGGGGAGGGGAGCTCATGAACTATACTCTCATCTATACTCAACATACACACTCAGTTGGGTATAGAAATCTATCTTACCATACAGGAAAGTAGGAGGGGAAGGGGATAATAGAAAGGGGGGTTAACAGAAGGGAGGGAAGATTGGAGAAGGTAAAAGTCAGAAACAAAACACTTTTGAGAATAGACAGGTTGAAAGGAGAGAGTAGAATAAACAGGGGGGAAATAGGATGGAGGGAAATACATAGTTGGTAATCATTACTGTGGAAAAAAATTTACAGCAACTTTCTCTGATAAAGACTTAATTTCTTAAATATGTAGACAACTAAGTCAAATTTATAGAAATAAGATCTATTCCTCAATTGACAAATGGTCAAACAATATGAACAGACAGTTTTCAGACAAAGTAATCAAAGCTATCTATAGTCATATGAAAAAATTCTCTAAATCACTATTGATTAGAGAAATGCAAATTAAAACAACTCTGAGCTACCACCACATACCTATCATATTGACTAATATGAAAGAAAAGGAAAATGACAAATGTTGAAGGGGGTGTGGAAAAACTAATACATTAATGCACTGTTGGTAAAGTTGAATTCAACCATTCTGGAGAACAGTTTGGAAATATGCCCAAAAGGCTATAAAACCACGCACATTCTTTGACTTAGCAATACCACTACTAGGTGTGTATTCCAAAGAGATTTATAAAAAAAGAAAAAGAAAAGGACTTATATGTATAAAAATGTTTATAGCATCTCTTTTTGTGGTGGCAAAGAATTGGAAATTGAGAGGATGTCCATCAATTGGGGAATGGCTGAACAAGTTGTATATGATTGTAATTGAAAACTATTGTGCTATAAGAAATGACAATGAGGATGCTCTCAGAAAAACCTGGAAAGATTTACATGAACTGATGCAAAGTGAAATGAGCAGAACCAGGAGAACATTGTACAAAGTAACGCAATATTGTATAATGATCTACTGTGAATAACTTAGCTATTCTCAGCAATACAATGATCCAAGACAGTTCTGAAGGACTTAAAATGAAAGGTGTTGGCCCTCTCCAGAGAAAGAACTGGTGGTGCCTGAATGCTGATGAAAGATACTTTTTCTTTATTTTCTTTATTTTTCTTGGTTTTTTTTTGTCTGTGTTTTCTTTTACAGCATGGCTTACACGGAAATGGGTTTTGCATGACTACACATATAAAACTTACATAAAATTGCTTGGCAAATTTAATTGATAAACATTGTGTGTGTTCTAGCTAATCCACCTACCAGTCATTCCTCCCTCCCTCTCCAAGGCCTCCCTATTCCCTGAGACACAATAATATTGAAATTAGGCCAATTAATAACCCTACAATGGCCTCTAAGAGTTCAATTGAAAGGAAGAATCAATGGATGGGGCAAATTCCATTACTGTCTTATTTTAAGAAATTGCCACAGCCATCCCAACCTTCAGCACCACCACCTTTATCATTCAGCAGCTATCAACATCGAGGCAAGACCCTGTACCAGCAAAAAGATAATGGCTCACTAAATTCTCCAGTGATATATAGCATTTTTTATAAAAAAAGCATTTTTCATTTAGTATGTACATTGTTTTTAGATATAATACTATTGTAAACTTAATAGATTACAGTATTGTATAAACATAACTTTTATATGCCCAGGGAAAGCAAAAAATTCATGTGACTTGCGTTATTGTGATAATTGCTTTGTTGTGGGTGGTCTGGAACCAAACTCTCAATATCTGCAAGGTATGCCTATCCACAATTCCACCTTCCTTCATTGAACTCTCTGCACACTCATTCTCCCTATAGCAGCATTCATTGCTGCATATTGGCATTCATTAATTTCATGATGATACAACCTGTATCTCTCCAAGTAAGTTTTAAAATCCGTGAAAGCAGAAAGCATTTCTCATGTTTCTTTGTGCCCCCAAAAAACATGTAGTAGTGTCCTGATCATATAGTAGTTATTCAATAAATATATATATTAAATTATATAACAATTTATCAAGTAAAAATAAGAGGTGCTTTGAATCCTGTAAGGAAATAAGGCTAGATACTCACATGTACCCCATCTCCTATCATGTATTGTTAAGGAATTTGGGAAGGGTTCTCCTATGTTTAAAGAGAAGGGTGAAAAGACTTAAAAGACATTTGCAGGATAAATGAACGATAAAGAATTTAATTTTCCCGGCAAATCCTTTCTGTCAGTAGAATGAACAAAATAAATTGTGTTTTTTTTTAATAGAAACGTATTATTATCTGGTCAACAATCAGACAAAACATGTTCAGGTCTTTTATCTAAAATGCTATTTTTGCTTAGGAAGACACAATCTCAGGTAGTAGGTTTATAATCATAAGCATGGAAAATTTCCCTCAAAATTACCTTATAGCCTATTATGTATGTATGTTTTATATAGCTATATGTTGCTTTCCCTCCTACATGGTAAGCTCCTTGACAGCAAAGACTATTTTAACCCTAAACTTTGTTATCTTAGGGCCTAGCATATAGTATTTAATAAATACTTACTGATTAATTGATTACAGTAGAAAACTAATTAGTAATGTTCCTTAACTATGCCACTGCAACTATGTCCAAATTTAATGCTATCATCAACAAATGCCTTCTGAATATTCTTGTGTTATCTGACAAGGCACGTAATGCTATTAAAAAAAAATTTTGCTGACATGAAAATTGTTTTACGTGTAGAAGCAAAGCCTTACATAATAAAAATGACAATCCATTCATGATTAAATATTTGTTCCTAAAAGCACATTACTTACTACTCTGTCATCTCCAGGAGCTTCTGTGTTTGATATAATTAAATTTTGCTGAGCCATATCATCAGGAAAAGGTTTTTTCACTTTTGAGGGATTCCAAATTCCACAGACTAAGGTGAATAAGACACCTAGGTGAAGAATAGAATCATTTGAGTTTAATATGCAAAACAAGAAGTACTGGGTCATGTATAGTGATCATTTGCTCAGCTGATTATTTTAGATCCTTGGATCAATTCTTCCTTTACCTACTTATGGATTTATTTACAATTGAAGAATATCAGCAAGTATGCTTTAAGTGGTTTCTTTTGACCACTCCAAATTGACCAAACCCAAGTTAAATTAGGTTTCAAAATCAGTAGTCCAATCTGTTTTTACATAAATTTAACTATTCTCTAATAGAACCAGAGTCTAATATAACCCCCACAAGAAAAAGGATATAAACTTAAGGCAGCATATAAAATTTACACACTTCACAATATATCTATTTAGGGAAGAGATTTTTCCCCCCAAATATCCTACTGAATACAAAAAGTATAAATTATTCCTAAGAATACAAGGCAAAGAAATATCATTCTGAACTGAATAAATGTTCTCAATCAGTATCTTGATGAAAGACTGCATCATTTCTCCACTGTTAAAGATTTAAATTCTATGTTAAATTTTTATGTGGCTGCAAAATACAGAAGGGTCAAGTTATACATTTCAATTAATACATGGTATCCCTAAAGTTTTAATGCATTTTAAAGCTTTAATAGCATAAATACGCACTAAGATTTTAGAGATC
Organism: Trichosurus vulpecula; assembly: GCF_011100635.1. Lineage (NCBI taxonomy): Eukaryota > Metazoa > Chordata > Mammalia > Diprotodontia > Phalangeridae > Trichosurus > Trichosurus vulpecula. The sequence continues at coordinate 253,369,861 of NC_050573.1, forward strand.
CTGTATATATGTAATATATACTCACAAATTAAAAGGAACTTGTAATTGCTTTTTCATGTAGTCCTACTCTGATGCCTCCTTGTGGAGTTAGGTAAAACTAGGTTCTCAAAGAATAGGAAAATAGAGCTTAATCTCTGATAGATTCTACTATTCTGGAGAGTCTTCAAGTAGAGACCTGACAATGGTCTGAGTTCTGCACTCTGAAGAACAACCTAGCTAAGTAGGAAGCAGCTTATCACCAAATAAGCTGACTGCTTAGTGATAAATTTTTGGGCTATAGCAACCAGTGAAACAAAGAAAAACAAATTATATTTATGCATATGTGTATGCATCTCCAAATATAGAACTCAATATAAGTAAAGCTAAAGTGATAACATTTTTGAGAGCTTTAACTATGATGGTGATTTTCACACCGGTTCCTAAATATTAATATACAAGATATTTACTTTAAAATGGTACAGTAGAAAGAGGAGGAACCTTGCAGTTAGAAGCCCTGGACTGAGTCCTCAGCTCTACCACCTGCTAGGAGCCTGACCTTTAGAAAGTCACCATTTCTATAAGGCCCAGATTCATCATTGATAAAAATGCTGGTGATGACACTTAGAGTATGGTATCTCCCTCACAGGGTTGCTGTGAGGAAGATAATTTGTTAAAAAATAATTTGTAAAAGCCCTATATTATGATAGTATGTCATTGTCACAGAATCTCTGGGAACATAATCATTACTATGTTCAACTAAACAGAAAGACTTACAAAATAGTAATGCTACACCCAGTAATATGGCAAGGATGGCCCATGTGCCCAGTCTCGTGTCTCCATATGATCTCTCAGATTTACATTGTTCTGGATGTGCACAATCGCAGAGATTAACACGCATCATCTTTGTTGATGACATTCCGTGTCTATCACTCACAGTTATAGGTATGGAATATTTTCCAAATTGAGCATTATTCTGATATGAAAGACGTGCAGATGTATCTGAAAGAAAATAAAAAGCAAAGTATTATCAACTCTAAGTTACATTTGCTGTTGCTCATCCTCTTATCACTATATTTTTCATCACAATTGTCTATAATCACACTCCTGTTGAGCTATGTGTCATCATTCAATGACTTTTATGCAGTGCTTAACCTATATAAGTGATTTTCCTGGGCAATGAGGTATAGAGAGGAAAACAAGGCACAGTCTCTGCCTACAGGGAGTTTATACTCTAAGAAGAGAAATGAAACAAAGGCAAAAATAACAATAATACAAGATAAAGTATACAAAATACATAGAAAAGGCACAAATTAGCTTTAGGAGAAATTCAAAGAACTTCTGGCCAGTAGTAGGTCACAAAAAAATTCCATGGAGGAAATGGTAATTGAGCTGGGCCATTCAAGACATATAGTTTTTCCAATATGTAAACATTAGGGATGGGGAAGGGAAGTGAGAGAAGTGTACTGGAGGCATAAAGGATTTGATGAACCTAGAATGGAGGTAGAAAATGAGAGGAGAAGTGATTCATACATTTGCCCAGAAAGACTATGTGAAAGGGTTGTCTGAGATAAGTCTAAAAAGGTAGACTGGAACTAGATTACAAAAATGCCTATGATAAAACACTGAGGAGTTTAGTCATTATTGGTTAGGTAATTGAGAACCATTGAATGTTTCTAAGCAAAAGAATGACATGATAAAAACTATTTTAGTTAGAGTTCCACAATTGCTTAAATTGTCAAAATATAACTATCTTTACCTCTAGCTGCAGATAACTGCAAATGAAACCATCTTATTTGTACTGACCAGCATATTTTTCTATAGATTATCTCTGTGAAAATCTACTAAGCCCAAAATACCAACATTTCACCAGTATTTGTCTCCTAGAACAATCAGTAGTTTTCAGCAGGTTTAGAGAAATTAACTAAAATACTGAGTACCTTTCATCTTTTGAAAGTAAGCCACTAAAAATTGCATAAGTTGCTATTATACTCACATATTATGGCAACATACTTTACTTTTCTAAATAACTTAATACTAGAAGAAATGACTATACTTCTGAGCTTCATCATTCAAGACTTCATTCTCACATGAATACATGCAGACGTGCACATATGTCAGTTTGTGTGTTTTTCAATATGTAGAATAGTTGATATTAGCAGGGCTAGTTGTGATGTTGAAAACTCTGGTTTTATGCATTTAGAGAAATATAGCATCATAACTTTTGTTATCATCAATTACTATCAAGAGTTTCACTCTAGGTTATTTACTCATTCATTGCCTATAACTAAAAGATTTACAGCTTTCCATGAAATAGCTTTGCGATATTTTGTATAACTTAAAAACAAATCATCAGAACATAATTTAAATATAATTCCTGGTTTTGTACTACTGATAATGGTTTTGGAGATAGGCTGACATAGAATGACAACATTAAACAAGCAAAATAAAGTGGTTTACTACATTGGAAAAGTGATTAACACCTAATACTTGCAACTGGTTAAGTTCTAAAAGAACTGGAGGTTCAGACAGAAACTATTGCAAAGATTTTAGCTGTGGTTGATATCCTGAGAGAAATCAAAGGATTTTAGCATTAGCATGGACTTAGGAGGTTATCAAGTCCCGATATCTGGATAGGAAAATCTTCCACAGAATCCTTGACAAGCACTAAGTCAAGCCTTCAAATCACTAGTGCCAGGAAATTTCCCAAGGCAGCCCATTCTACTTTAAGACAGCTCATATTTTTAGGAAGTTTTCCCTGGCATTTAACAAAAATTAGCCATGGAAACTTCTACCCATTGCTTCTCATTTTGTTCTCTGAGGCCAAGGGTGGGGTGGAGAACAAGTCTAATTTCTCTTTCATATAACAGCACTTCAAACACCAAAACCAGAACTCATCTGTCCCCCTCCAGCCTATCCTTTTCATACCCTTTCTATTACTGCTGAGACAACCAACTTTATCTCAGCACACACCTTGATGTCAGCCTTGATTCCCCATTCAAAGTCATACTCAACCCATTATTAAATCTTGTGATTTCTACCTTCATAACATCTCTCCTATACATCCTGTTACTTTTACTCATACAGCCAAAACCCTGGTACAGAACTTCATCATCTCTTACGATAACCATTGCAATGTCCCTCTGGTTGATTTTGCTGCCTCAAGTCTTTCCCTACCTCAACCTATTCTTCTGCTCAGAAGCCCAAGTTTAGTTCTGAACATCTATCCATCCATCTCTGTCTCTGTCTGTCTGTCCCTCTGTCTGTCTCTCCCCCTCCCATATGTTTCCTGAGAGCAGAGTCTGTGTTGTATCTATCTTTGTACCCCATGTTCTTAGAATAAATACATCAGGCTTCTAGTATGCATGAAATTGAATTGAGATCATGTACCATTCAATCTGGTGATTGTCCATATTTTCTGGATTTCAGGAGAACTGGGTCCTATTTTGAAATCAAATGGAGGCCCATTCATGGGATCATCAGGATCAACAGCAACAACTGTTGTGTGCCCCATCTTTGGTTTGCAAAGTACTATATTCTCTTGATGGATGACTGGAGCATTGTCATTCACATCTTCAAGGATAATTCCAAGGGTACCAGTACATGTTTTACCATCTAGGAAAATTGGAGGAAATTTCAATGTAAGTTTTTACTTTTTTATTCATTCCTGGTAGTAATCAGATGCAATTTTAAATCTTGATCACCTAGAATCTTAAACCTTTTATTCCATCTGGGAGCTTATATCCCTCCCCCCTCCTACTCTCAATTTTATATTATGCAGCTTTTTGTGTCTCTACAATCGGAGTAACAAGACTTTATGAAAAGAAACAAAGACTTAGATGATAATGCAGTAAATACATTAGTTATATAAACTTAAAATATACCAATTTAGTTGACCACTATCCTAAGCCACTTTAACTTTTACCTCTGGAGTAGTTACTTTCTGGTTAAAAGTGGCGAGGAAACTAGCAAAGAGATTATAGCAATATATCCCAAGGATCATATACTATAACCAGGTAGAATTTATACCAGGAATGAAGGACTGGTTCAATATTAGGAAAACCATCAGCATAATTGACCATATTAATAACAAAACCAACAGAAATCGTATGATTGTCTCAACAGATGCAGAAAAAGTATTTGACAAAATACAATACCCATTCCTATTAAAAACACAAGATAACCTAGGAATAAATTGAGCTCACCTTACAATGATAAGTAATATTTATCTAAAAGCATCAGCAAGCATTACCTGCAATGGGGATAAACTAGAAGCCTTCTTAGTAAAATCAGGGGTGAAGCAAGGATGCCCATTATTATTCACTAATGTACTAGAAATACTAGCTATAGCAATAGGGGAAGAAAAAGAAATAGAAGGAATTAGAAGAGGCAATGAGGAAACAAAACTATCATTCTTTGCAAAATGATATGATGGCATACTTAGAGACTCCTAAGGAATCAACTAAAGAACTACTTGAAATAATTAACAACTTCAGCAGATTTTCAGGACACAAAACAAACCCACTCAAATCATCAGCATTTCTATATATTACCTACAGAGTCCGGAAGCAAGAAATAGAAAGAGAAATTCCATCTAAAATAACTATAGACAATATAAAATACCTGGGAGGCTACCTGCCAAGACAAACCCAAAAACCATATGAACATAATTACAAAACATTTATTATACAAATCAAGTCAGATCTAAGCATTTGGGGAAAAAAATAATTGTTCGGGGGTAGACCAAGACAATATAATAAAAATAACAATTCTGTCTAAATTAATCTACTTATTCAGTGCCATACCAATCAAACTACCTAAAAAGATATTTTATAGAGCTAGAAAAAAAAAACAAAATTCATCTGGAAGAACAAAAAGTCCAGAGTATCAAGGGAATCGATTTTAAAAAATGTTAAGGAAGGTGGCTTAGCAATAACAGATCTCAAACTGTATTATAAAGTGGTAATTATTGAAACAAGCTGGTACTGGCTAAGAAAGAGTGGTGAATGAGTGGAATAGATTAGGTACACAATACCTAATAGTAAATGACCATAGTAATCTAGTGTTTGATAAATCCAAAGATTCAAACTATTGGGACAAAAACTCATTATTTGACAAAAACTTCTGGAAAAACTGGAAAAGAATATGGCAGAAACCAGGTATAGACCAACATCTCACACCATATACCAAGTTAAAGTTAAAATGTGTACATGATTTAGACATAAAGGATGATACCATAAGCAAATTAGGAGAGCATGGAATTGTTACCTATCAGATCTATAGATAAAGGAAGGATTCAAGACCAATCAAAATAGAGAGAGCATTACAAAATATAAAATGGATCATTTTGATTATACAAAATTTAAAAGTTTTTGCACAAACAAAACCAATGCAACCAAAATTAGAAGTAAAGCAGAAAACTGGGAGGAAACTTTTTACAGCAAGTATCTCTGATGAAAGGACTTCTCAAATAAGTAGAGAACTGAGTCAGATTTAAGAGAATATAAGCCACTGCCCAGTTCATAAATATTCAAAGTTTTTAGACAAAGAAAACAAAGCTCTCTATAGTCATATTTAGAAATACTCTAAACCAGTATCAGAGAAATGTAAATTAAAACGACTCTGAGGTACCACCTCACACATCTTTCAGATTGCCTCATATGACAGAAAATGAAAATGATAGATGTTGATGGGGATATGGAAAACTGAGACACATGCACTATTAGTGAAGTTGTAAACTGATCTAATCATTATAGAGGACTATGCCCAAAGGACTTTTTGATCCACCAATACCACTCCTAGGTCTATATTGCAAAGACATCAAAAAAGGGAAAAGGATTTATTTGTACAAAAATATTTATAGCAGTTCTTTTCTTGGTAGCTAAGAATTAGAAATTGAGGGGATGCCCATCAATTTTGGGAATGGCTGAACAAGTTGTGGTATATGATTGTAATGGAATATTATTGTGCTATAAGAAATGACAAGCAGGATGATTTCAAAAACACCTGGAAAGACATGTACATGAACTGATACAAAGTGAAGTGATCAGAACCAGGAAAAAAAATGTATATAGTAGCAGCATTATTGTACAATGAAGAACTATGAATGGCTTGGCTATTTTCAGCAAGACAAGGATCCAAGACCATCCCAAGGGATTCATGATGAAAAATGCAGTTCACCTCCAGAGAAATAACTGATGTTGTCTGAATACATTCTGAAGCATACTACTTCTCTCTCTTTCTTCTTTTTTTTTTTCCTTCTTTCTTTCTTTTTGAGTCTTCTTGCACAAAATGACTAATATGTAAATGTTTTACATGATTGTGCACGTATAACCTGTATCAGATTGTTCACCCTATCAGGAAGGGGGGGTATAGAATTTGGAACTCAAAACTTTTTTTAAAAAATGAATGTAAAAATTGTTTTTATATGGAATTGGGAGAAAATATTTTTAAAAGAGTTTTGAAGAAATACAAGCAAATTTGGGGAATTAGAGGCAATGCCTCAATATTTCAAAATTCTCGTTTGAGCCTACCCATATCCTCCCCCCAAAAACCTCCTTTTGTCAGAACTTATTAATTAAAGATAATACTGATGATTCTTATTTTGAGCATTTTCTTCTGTTTTGTCCATTTCTACAAACATTGTTAATAGGCACTTAAATGATCAACAGGAAGCCCCATGGCCAGAAGTTGCCCTGGATAAGTGATTTTGAAGAATAGTCTATAGCTGACCATCACCCTGAATATGTGAAACCTCGGGATAATAACAACCTGAAACAGTCTGCAAAGTAGTTAACAAACTACTATGAATACTATATTCTCTCTTCATCTTGCTAGTCTACTGAGATACAAACTGCTTCCAGATATTGTATGAAAGATACATTCATATATTAATTCCTTTCATGGGAAGGGAGAAGTACAGTATAAAAACCAAGGATAAGTTTTCAATAATGTCAGGGATGGGAGTAGGAGAGGAAAAAAGGAGAAGATGGCATAGCTTCTATGGTGAAGTCATAGCTTTGGAAATAATAAATGGCTTAGAGTTATGTCTCCTTATTTCCTTTTATCTATTTTAATATAATACATGTAAAATCATTTATAAAATGTGATGGTTGACTATAAAACATGTCAGGATATGCATTATTATCAACACTTTTAAATGTGGGAGAATGTACATTTAAACTGTAACATTCTTTTATTTTCAGTAGATAGCAAGTTGGTAGAGGGTGTTTCCCCACTCTGAAGTTCATGATACCAATGAAGTCACCTAGTTGCTATCTCTATTCAACAAGTTAGTGGAACATCTGCTAAGAAACATGAGCAAATATTCTCATTTTGTATCTTTAGTTTAACTAAATCTTTTATCCATAATCATGAGACGGAACATTCTAAAGTAGTGTTTCTTAACATAGGTCTACAGAACCATAGGTAGATTTCAAGGTGGTGGGGGGAGGAGGGCGGGGGAACTTGGACTTGGATCAGAAAAAAACTATATCTTTATTTTCACTGGCCATCGGTTTTCTTTGTAACCCTTTGCCTTTTATTTTGTGCATTTAAAAACATTATTCTAAGAAGGGGTCCACCAGCTTCACCATATTAGCAATGGAAGTCTATGACACACAAAAAGGTTAAGGATCTCCATTGTGCTGAAACCACCCAGTAAACAATTACGTGCAAAGCATTACATAGGAAAGTAGATAGCAATCTTCTTACTATCTTATCTGAAAAGTGTATGTTATACCAGAAAGAAGATGTCCTTGCAAACTTAGTTCACCGGTCAAAGTACAGGGAGAAAAAATACTATAAGCTTTTAAAATAAAGCTAATTAGAAAGGAGAAAACTTTTTTAAGCTAAAAAATTCCTGTTTTTATTTTAAAAAGAAGTGACTTTTTAAATCAATAAATCAATTAACATTTATCTAGCACCTACTATGTGCAAAGGCACCGTGCTAAGCACTGAGGATACAGAAAGCAGCAAAAGACAGTGCCTACCATGAGAGAGCGTACAATCTAATAAGGGAGACAACATGTAAACAAATATATACAAAGCAAGAACACTAAAATCTAAAATTTTAGTAAAATTCATATTTTTTCATCTTTTATCCAATATAATTGTTTATATAGTGTTTATTTTTAAATAACCTCACTATAAACATATAAAATGTTTCATTTGGGGGGAGGATGATAATTTTTAGAAGGGTCAGAAAAAAAACAAATGGATTACATATTCATTTTAGAAAATAAAAGCTAGAAAAAGGAATCAAGCCCTGGTTTGCTTTCCCTAATCACGTAATGCTTTTACTGTGTTAATGAAAATAAAATCAATACCACTGATATTTGATGTTTAACTACTTCATCACTTTCAGGATCCCAGCTTTCATCCAAATGATTCCTTACTCCAAACAAATACCAATTTCCCTCCCTCACATGTAAGTACCACAGTAGATTTTCACATATTACAGTTTCCAAAAGCATGAATCATTGAATGCCCAGGCCTCTGGGCTCAGTTTCATCATCTATAAAATATAGGATGACAAAGGATTTCCTATTCTAAAAAGTCTGTCTTAATGATGACAACATATGCATTTGCTCAACACTTGCCAGTTGAAGAGAAAGTAGGCTCAAGATACACTAGATAGTTCCCTAGGAATATTACACATATGTGTGGATGTGTGCACACATATGTGTATATACACACATATACATATATACACACTGTGATATAATGCATTACATATTATATGTGTGTATGCACATATGTATGTATGAATATATCTTGTGTCTGTTATGTATATGCTACATATACATAATATGTATGTTGAAATTCAATACATATTTGGAATAATACATATTTCCCTGAGCTAATACAAAAGAGGGACAGGTAGGTGGCCCAGTGGATGGAGTGCTAGGCCTGGACTCAGGAAGACTCATCTCCCTGAGTTCAAATCAGACCTTAGACACTTACCATGAGACTTTGGGCAACTCACTTAACCCTGTTGACCTCAATTTTCTCATCTGTAAAATAAGTTTGACAAGGAAATGGCAAACTACTCCAATATCCTTGTCAAGAAAATTCCATATGGGGTCATGAAGAGTGAGACATGACTGAAAATGACTGAACAACAATTTAAAAGATGAAAAATCTACACACACATTATAAATAGTCAATTGTATTTTATCATATAATCTTAGATAGGATATTTAATAGGGATAAAACTCAGCATATAAATTGGAAATAAGGAGAAAAAGATAATTGTACATTATAAATAAATAAGGCTGACACAGAGCAGACATTGTTTCATTAGTCATAGATAGTAAAGTATATAAACCCCAATTGGAAATTAGTAATAAAGAGCAGTACAATAAGACTCAAACACACTTTGAATACCTGAGTTATGGCATCACTCTGGTGATTCCTTTTCAATATTACACCTCACCTTTGTCTGTTGCAAGCACCGTAATGCTGTATACACCATTTTTAATGACCTCTGCCTCTCTGTCCAGTTTTTTGGAAGTTATTATGGACCCTGAAGTTTCATCAATGGTGACCCATCCTTTGGGATCATTTAATTTCTTATACCTGTTAATAAGGAATCAAAAAAATTTATAAAACTCAAAAACAAAAAACACTCCAAAATATAATATTGTTATTAAATTGCTTTCCTATTACATTTTAGAAATACACAGAAAGTATAATCGCATTACTGGTGAAACTGTTAAGAGAAGGCATGATGAACATGGGCCTGGGAAGCACCCCAATGTACTAGCAAGGGCAAGGACAGTGAATAAAAGGGGCCATCATAAAAGACAGATGCTTTGGGGAGACAAGTTGTGGCAAACTAAGTGATCAGTTCTCCTAAGCTATGTGTCATCTCATCCAAAACTGACTTTGAAGTTTGACTCCCTCTGTCTCTTCAATTAATTGTTTCACACTCACAACCCAGCCATCTGAGATTTGGGTTCTTTGAATAAACCTTGGTTAGGGACCAAACTTGGCCGTTTGCTTTACACTTGCCTGGCTCTCCATTTAGAAACCACCTTTCTCCACTGGAGAGGTATTGTCCTTCTGCCCAAGTTTTTTTTACTAATCCCTGGTACATGATAGGCAGCCTTCCCCAGGTTGGGATGCCACACTTTGTCTTACTCAGTACCTGAAGTTGTCAATAGCAGAGCTGCTTGCTAGACCCCTATATCTTGGAGACCCTAGAGCGATGACAAAATTTGGCCCAAACATCAGAACAATTCACTGTTTTGTGAGGTGCATTTACTATTGGTCCAGGAAAAAAGAAGTAAAATTTTAGTTTAGGCAGAGGATGGAATCAGTGGGTGTTAGATAGACACAGCACCTGGAACTCCCTTCCATTCTTCCATTGAGCAGACAGTGGAGCTCCTAAGGCTTCTAGGCCAATGAAAAATTCTCAAGGACCCCTACTCCTAAGAAGTCCATAGAGAATGATCTAAGGTGACCTCTGTGGGTATCCTGACTAGTAGAATAGGTTTTCTTCTGAGTCACTCCCTACCTGACTGAATTACCACCCTCTCCAGATAGATGCCTTTAGAAGTTCAGAGGGAGTGGTACATCCTTCACCATCTTAGACTTAAAACTACCAACCAGCAGATTTACCGGGCATTAAGTGTCTGCTGGCCAGAAGACAACTTGTATTGATGCAAGGGGATATATCCAGCCTGCTGACTGCTACTCCTCCTCCTAACAATAATAGCTAACACCTATACATGACTATGCGCCAGGCAGTGTACTAAGCACTTTATAAAGTTATTATCTCATTTGACCCTAACAACAGCCCTGGAAGGTAGATACTACTATTGTCACCATTCTGCAGTTGAGGAAACTAAGCCTAATAAGAAGTCAAATGATTTGTTTAGTATCACACAGGATGTATCTGAAGCAGGATTTGAACTCAAGTTTCCCTCACTCTTAAGTCTAGCACCCTAACTCCATTGTGCCATGACAACCTAGAGCAATTTCAGAGCTCCTGACAGCTCCAGTAATGTCAGAGCAATTGGGCATTACTATTAAGTAGATTCACCTTCATTCTGACTTATGTTCCTGGACCATGAAATTTGAAGGTGGAAGTGCTATCATGAAAAGCTGAATCCCAACTAGAGACTTGTACGGGTTATAGCCATTAAGCCTTAACAAATCGATTAGAGTTCATCTGCCAGGAGAAATGAAGGATGCTTGTGATTGGACTTATTAATCCGGCTTCCGATTGTGCATGGACAGGGCATACTCTAAGGATGGCTATTTTTCAATATTCAAAAGGGTCCTATACCTCCACTGGTGCCTAGATACATCCTGGCTAGTGAGGCTTTATGTGTTTCATATTTTCCACAATGGCTCAGTATCAGGCCACAGGGATCATTCAAATCATTCTACCTGGTTGTCTATACTTTAGATGATTGAAACTGTGACACAACTAGGTCACTACAACTGTGACATGTTAGAATGGCAAATCATTATGTGCCCAGGCCAAGGAGCTGGGGGCAAAGGGATAGGGGAGCAATGTTGTTATAATTCCTACTACTTCCCCCCAATTCTAGGTGGTAGCAGCATTAAAATCTCATCACAGATTTGCCCTTGGTCCCAGATATAAGATGTCATTTTGACTTTAACTAAAATGCCTCACTTTCTCCCCTATACTAGACCCCAGTCAGAGGCAAAGCCACCTGCCTTTTCCTGAAGAATACTTTTTTTTGTTCCATGTTGTTCCCTTTTCACATCACTTCAGACCAGCCAATATAGTTGCTCTCACATTTACTGACTACATAGCTTTCATGACCCATTTGGAAAGGATTCACTTCTCTACTGTACTTTCCCCATTTTAATTGTAATAAGGGGAATATGAGCTGAATCCTGGAAATAGCTACAGTACCACCTTTACTACCTATAAGGATGATTGCTCCACCCTGAATATATTTTTTGTTTGCACACCCTGAAAGTTTGTTTTTTATACCATCTATTCATCTACTTGGAACAAAGACTTCCATAAAAACTATGACTTCCACCATTACTGTACACCCTATCTATCCCATGCATTGCAGTTCCTAGAGAAGTTGGAGGCCAGACTAACTTATAGCAAGAAAAGTGGTATATAAATGAGAAGTTGACTACTTTCATGCCCCTAGAAAGCCCATGACCAAGTTTGTCTATCTTCCCATAATCTCCACACCATAAGATCTTCCCAAAAACTGATTTAAAGGGCTGCCTCCTCATCAATCAGGTTCTAACTCCAGGCTTACGTTGGCTGTGGCTGTCCTCTACTTTCCATCACCTTTGTCCCTTTGGTCTGGAACAATTTCTCTAGCAAAATTACCTCATTAATGAAATAAAGTTCTTTGAGGATAGAATATTTTTTAATCCCCTCATGGCCACATGTGCACCCTTAGTGTCCAGCACAGTGGCTTAAATATAGTAGGTGTTTAATAAATATTTGTTCATTTGAATTGAATTCCTATCCTTGACTGCTAGTTAGCTGGGTAAAGGTCAGAAAAACATATTGTTCAGATGATCATTACCTCACATAGACTGTGGGACAACTTGAGGATTTTGTGGACTGGCAATAGAACAGAACTGAAGAAAAGACATGGAAACTTGCCCACAAAATGTACAAGCCACAGAAAAGGTAGAGACATTTCCCCCCAAGGCTATCCCAAACCACAGCACGAATTTGAAAATTTGAAAGTCGTGCTGACTGATGCAATGGTGTCTGAGCTCATAACATTCTTTCAGAGGATGAGTGAAGAGAAAACAAAGCTGACCCTGTGCCTATGACCCTGTTTTCTTATCAGTAAAGGGTTGGGGTAGAGAATGCAAACAGCTGACATGAAAGACAAATTCAGGGAGGTGACTGTCTATCAAATGGTCGGTTCCTCTGACGTGCCCTGTATGTTGCTTCCTGAGCCAGTGTTAAACTCCAAACCTCAAGCTCCATTCCCAAAACCAGTTTTTCAACTTATCACAGTACTTGGAATTTCAGAGCTCTGAAGAAACCTTAATAAGGACATGGCTTGACTTTCTATTTTACGTTTTCTTGACTCCAGACTCAGACCCTGCCTCTCTCCCCAACGGGGGACTGCCCTTCCCCAGCCTCCGTGTTTGCCTAAGCCCTGGCCTTCACCCAGGCAGGACAGGACACTGTTTATTTAGATAAACATCTATACCTTATATCATTGCTGCTTCTGGTTTCTGTGTCCTCTGCTTTATATCCATTGGCTCTCGTCCCCACGGGTGCATTTTCCTTTATGCGAATACTCTGTGCCGCTGGACTGCAATCTGGGCCTTCATTCTCATCTATTACATTTACAGTTACCATAGCTGTGCTCGTGCTCCGTATATCTCTAGAGAATGGGGCTTCATTGGTTGCACCAATTTCCAGTATCACCTTGTGATTTTCCTCATAGTTCAGTGGCTATAAAAGAGCATTTACATCATTTTAAATGTCTATGTGTCACGTTGGCCAAGTTAATGGTAACTAGTCAATTTGGACAACAAATTTAATCTCATCAAAATAAGAAGAAATATGAACATCCTGTATCACAATTACACATATATATTAAATCAGAAGACTATTGGATGATTTTTAAGATCCCTTCAGTTCTACCTCCTATAAAAGCCTATGAAACCTATAATCCTCCAATATCTCTGTGGCCAAAAAAGAAAGTACAGTTGATCCAAAAGGAGTGACCAGAAATAGGTGACTGTCATTTGTTTTGGTAAGTCTTGGGAGGTTCTCTGTTACATCATAGATACATTCCACAGAAAGACAGTAGCTCTATTGTTGTTATCAAGTTGACAAATAGCTGCCTTGGTTAGCCCTGAATGAGGAATCACCAGCGACTACTGCGTCTAGTCTTCTCTAGCTAAAGGAGGCTCTAGGTACCATTGCATGCATGCCTTAGACTATAACTCTTGGAATATTGCTCTCACTTTCTCCAATATGCCCCAAGTGAGAATCACTTGGGAGAACAGCATGTAAACACTGAAAAGTCCAACTTTTAGGGAGAGACAGTGTAACATTATCGGAGGCTGCTACTCAAATAATAGGGGTTAACTATGGCTAAGCAATATTAAGGATGTGTTGTTGCTGTTGTTCGTTTTAGAAAATTAAATTTAGAAAATTAGAAAATTTTAGAAAATTAAAACTCACAAGCAATCATATTTTCAAAGTACTCGCTATATAATTTACACCATTGGACCCTGTGTTCATGCTAGGAATGCTCTTCCTCCCCACCTTCACCATCTGGCTTATTTCAAAATTCAATACTAATCCACCTTCTTTAAAAGGCTTTTCCCAGACCTCTCTCCTAACCCCTCCTCCCACTCATCCCTTGCCTCTAAGATTACCTCCCATTTATACTAGCTGTATTTTGTACACATATAACCATTTGCATGTTTTCTCCTCCATTAGAATATAAGCTCTTTGAAGCAAGGACTGTTTGGGTTTTTGTTGTTATTTTGTGCGTGTGTGTGTGTGTGTGTGTGTATTTCTGCCTTTCTTTGTATCTCCAGCACTATGCAGAGTGCCAGGCACCTAGTAAATGCTTAATAAATGTGTGTTGATTGATTGTATCCAGACTCCCTTTTCTTCCATCTCCTCAACTCTTTCCCAAGATAGTTAAGCATTCAAGGAGCAGTAGGAATTGGTGATTTACTGATGTACTAGAGCCAAAGGGTCAAAGGAAGAAGAGAATAGGAGTAGTTGGTGGTGATTTCTTGCTAAGAGATAATTGAGGCATTTATTTGTCAACCTGACAACAATAGAGAAATCTATTTTCTTCCTGAGGTATGCGTCCCTGATATAAGAAAGAATACTTCACAACTTATCAAAAACAAACGACAGATACCTACAGTTGGATATTCACATGGGCATAAAAGATACTTCAAAAAGGAACAAAAAAATATTATCAGTAATTGTGAAG